>NW_027414924.1:0-42350 GCF_964106895.1 Numenius arquata
CGTAGGGGCCTGTGGTGTTCCCTAGGGGCCTGTAGAGTCTCGTACCGTTCCGTAGGGGCCTGTAGTGTTCCCTAGGGGCCTCTAGAGTCTCGTACAGTTCCGTAGGGTCCTGTAGGTTTCCATAAGCGCCCGCAGAGGTCTGAAGGGGCCCGTACTGTTCCGTAAGGATCCGTAGGGTTCCGTAGAGCTTCGTAGGTTCCCTAGAGGCCTGTAGAGTACTGCAGGAGCCAGTAGTGTTCTGTAGGGGCCCGTAGGGTTCCTTCCATAGGGGCTGGCAGTGTTCCGTAGGGGCCTCTAGGGTTGTGTAAGTGCCTGCAGGAGTCTGTAGGAATCCGTGGGATTCTGTAAGGTTCCAGAGGGTTCTGCAGGGTTCCGTAGGGGCCCGTAGAGTTCCCTAGTGGCTGGTAAAGTTCCGTAGGGCCCTGTACCGTTCCGTAACTGCCTGCAAGGGTCTTTAGGCTTCCGTAGGGGCTGGTAGGGTTCCATAAAGTTCCGTGGGTTCCTGCAGAGTTCTGCAAGTGCCCGCAAGGGCCTGTAGGGGCCCACAGTGTTTCTGTCAGGTTCCGTAGAGTTCCGTAGGGGCCATAGGTTTCCGTAGCGGCTGGTAGTATTCCGTAGGGGTCTGTAGGGTTCCGTAGGCACCTGCAGTGTTCTGTAGGAGCCCATAGGGTTTTAGTGAGGTTCCGTTGTGTCGCTAAGGGTCTTGTAGAGTGCTGTCGGGTCCTGGAGTATTCTGTAGGGTTCCAGAGGGGCTCGTAGGGTTCCGTTGAAATCTGTAGGCTTCCCTAGGGGCCTGTGGAGTCCCGTAGATTTCCGTAGGGACCTGTAGGGTTGTGTAAGTGCCCGCAGGGGTTGGTAGGAGCTTATAGGGTGCCATAAGTTTCCAGAGGGTTGTGTAGGGTTCCGTAGGGGCCTGTGGTGTTCCCTAGGGGCCTGTAGAGTCTCGTACGGTTCCGTAGGGGCCTGTGGTGTTCCCTAGGGGCCTCTAGATTCTCATACAGTTCCGTAGGGTCCTGTAGGTTTCCATAAGCGCCCGCAGAGGTCTGAAGGGGCCCGTACTGTTCCGTAAGGATCCATAGGGTTCCGTAGAGCTTCGTAGGTTCCCTAGAGGCCTGTAGAGTACCGCAGGAGCCAGTAGTGTTCTGTAGGGGCCCGTAGGGTTCCTTCCGTAGGGGCTGGCAGTGTTCCGTAGGGGCCTGTAGGGTTGTGTAAGTGCCCGCAGCAGTCTGTAGGAGTCTGTGGGATTCTGTAAGGTTCTGGAGGGTTCTGCAGGGTTCTGTAGGGGCCCGTAGAGTTCCGTAGTGGCTGGTAAAGTTCCGTAGGGCCCTGTGGGGTTCTGTATGGACCTGTAGGGTTCCTTAGGGGCCTGCAGGGTTCTGTAAGTGCCCGCAGGTGTCTGTAGGGTTCCGTAGGGGTCTGTAGGGTTCCGTAGGCACCTGCAGTGTTCTGTAGGAGCCCATAGGGTTTTAGTGAGGTTCCGTTGTGTTGCTAAGGGTCTTGTAGAGTTCTGTCGGGTCCTGGAGTATTCTGTAGGGTTCCAGAGGGGCTCGTAGGGTTCTGTCGAAATCTGTAGGCTTCCCTAGGGGCCCGTGGAGTCCCGTAGATTTCCATAGGGACCTGTAGGGTTGTGTAAGTGCCCGCAGGGGTTGGTAGGAGCTTGTAGGGTGCCATAAGTTTCCAGAGGGTTGTGTAGGGTTCCGTAGGGGCCTGTGGTGTTCCCTAGGGGCCTCTAGAGTCTCGTACAGTTCCGTAGGGTCCTGTAGGTTTCCATAAGCGCCCGCAGAGGTCTGAAGGGGCCCGTCCTGTTCCGTAAGGATCCACAGGGCTCCATAGAGCTTCGTAGGTTTCCTAGAGGCCTGTAGAGTACCGCAGGAGCCAGTAGTGTTCTGTAGGGGCCCCTAGGGTTCCTTCCATAGGGGCTGGCAGTGTTCCCTAGTGTCCTCTAGGGTTGAGTAAGTGCCCGCAGGAGTCTGTAGGAGTCTGTGGGATTCTGTAAGGTTCTGGAGGGTTCTGCAGGGTTCTGTAGGGGCCCGTAGAGTTCCGTAGTGGCTGGTAAAGTTCCCTAGGGCCCTGTGGGGTTCTGTATGGACCTGTAGGGTTCCGTAGGGGCCTGCAGGGTTCTGTAAGTGCCCGCAGGTGTCTGTAGGGTTCCGTAGGGGCCTGCAGGGTTTCGTAGGCACCTGCAGTGTTCCGTAGGAGCCCATAGGGTTTTACTGGGGTTCCGTTGTGTTGCTAAGGGTCTTGTAGAGTGCTGTCGGGTCCTGGAGTATTCTGTAGGGTTCCAGAGGGGCTCGTAGGGTTCCGTTGAAATCTGTAGGCTTCCCTAGGGGCCCGTGGAGTCCCGTAGATTTCCGTAGGGACCTGTAGGGTTGTGTAAGTGCCCGCAGGGGTTGGTAGGAGCTTATAGGGTGCCATAAGTTTCCAGAGGGTTGTGTAGGGTTCCGTAGGGGCCTGTGGTGTTCCCTAGGGGCCTGTAGAGTCTCGTACCGTTCCGTAGGGGCCTGTAGTGTTCCCTAGGGTCCTCTAGAGTCTCGTACAGTTCCGTAGGGTCCTGTAGGTTTCCATAAGCGCTCGCAGAGGTCTGAAGGGGCCCGTACTGTTCCGTAAGGATCCATAGGGTTCCGTAGAGCTTCGTAGGTTCCCTAGAGGCCTGTAGAGTACCGCAGGAGCCAGTAGTGTTCTGTAGGGGCCCGTAGGGTTCCTTCCATAGGGGCTGGCAGTGTTCCGTAGGGGCCTCTAGGGTTGTGTAAGTGCCTGCAGGAGTCTGTAGGAATCCGTGGGATTCTGTAAGGTTCCGGAGGGTTCTGCAGGGTTCCGTAGGGGCCCGTAGAGTTCCGTAGTGGCTGGTAAAGTTCCGTAGGGCCCTGTACCGTTCCGTAACTGCCTGCAAGGGTCTTTAGGCTTCCGTAGGGGCTGGTAGGGTTCCATAAAGTTCCGTGGGTTCCTGCAGAGTTCTGCAAGTGCCCGCAAGGGCCTGTAGGGGCCCACAGTGTTTCTGTCAGGTTCCGTAGAGTTCCGTAGGGGCCATAGGTTTCCGTAGCGGCTGGTAGTATTCCGTAGGGGTCTGTAGGGTTCCATAGGCACCTGCAGTGTTCTGTAGGAGCCCATAGGGTTTTAGTGAGGTTCTGTTGTGTCGCTAAGGGTCTTGTAGAGTGCTGTCGGGTCCTGGAGTATTCTGTAGGGTTCCAGAGGGGCTCGTAGGGTTCCGTCGAAATCTGTAGGCTTCCCTAGGGGCCCATAGAGTCCCGTAGGGACCTGTAGGGTTGTGTAAGTGCCCGCAGGGGTTGGTAGGAGCTTGTAGGGTGCCATAAGTTTCCAGAGGGTTGTGTAGGGTTCCGTAGGGGCCTGTGGTGTTCCCTAGGGTCCTGTAGAGTCTCGTACGGTTCCGTAGGGGCCTGTGGTGTTCCCTAGGGGCCTGTAGAGTCTCGTACGGTTTTGTAGGGGCCTGTAAGTGTTCCCTAGGGGCCTCTAGAGTCTCGTACAGTTCCGTAGGGTCCTGTAGGTTTCCATAAGCGCCCGCAGAGGTCTGAAGGGGCCCGTCCTGTTCCATAAGGATCCACAGGGCTCCATAGAGCTTCGTAGGTTTCCTAGAGGCCTGTAGAGTACCGCAGGAGCCAGTAGTGTTCTGTAGGGGCCCCTAGGGTTCCTTCCATAGGGGCTGGCAGTGTTCCCTAGTGTCCTCTAGGGTTGAGTAAGTGCCTGCAGGAGTCTGTAGGAGTCTGTGGGATTCTGTAAGGTTCTGGAGGGTTCTGCAGGGTTCTGTAGGGGCCCGTAGAGTTCCGTAGTGGCTGGTAAAGTTCCCTAGGGCCCTGTGGGGTTCTGTATGGACCTGTAGGGTTCCGTAGGGGCCTGCAGGGTTCTGTAAGTGCCCGCAGGTGTCTGTAGGGTTCCGTAGGGGCCTGCAGGGTTTCGTAGGCACCTGCAGTGTTCTGTAGGAGCCCATAGGGTTTTACTGGGGTTCCGTTGTGTTGCTAAGGGTCTTGTAGAGTGCTGTCGGGTCCTGGAGTATTCTGTAGGGTTCCAGAGGGGCTCGTAGGGTTCCGTCGAAATCTGTAGGCTTCCCTAGGGGCCCGTGGAGTCCCGTAGATTTCCGTAGGGACCTGTAGGGTTGTGTAAGTGCCCGCAGGGGTTGGTAGGAGCTTATAGGGTGCCATAAGTTTCCAGAGGGTTGTGTAGGGTTCCGTAGGGGCCTGTGGTGTTCCCTAGGGGCCTGTAGAGTCTCGTACCGTTCCGTAGGGGCCTGTAGTGTTCCCTAGGGTCCTCTAGAGTCTCGTACAGTTCCGTAGGGTCCTGTAGGTTTCCATAAGCGCCCGCAGAGGTCTGAAGGGGCCCGTACTGTTCCGTAAGGATCCATAGGGTTCCGTAGAGCTTCGTAGGTTCCCTAGAGGCCTGTAGAGTACCGCAGGAGCCAGTAGTGTTCTGTAGGGGCCCGTAGGGTTCCTTCCATAGGGGCTGGCAGTGTTCCGTAGGGGCCTCTAGGGTTGTGTAAGTGCCTGCAGGAGTCTGTAGGAATCCGTGGGATTCTGTAAGGTTCCGGAGGGTTCTGCAGGGTTCCGTAGGGGCCCGTAGAGTTCCGTAGTGGCTGGTAAAGTTCCGTAGGGCCCTGTACCGTTCCGTAACTGCCTGCAAGGGTCTTTAGGCTTCCGTAGGGGCTGGTAGGGTTCCATAAAGTTCCGTGGGTTCCTGCAGAGTTCTGCAAGTGCCCGCAAGGGCCTGTAGGGGCCCACAGTGTTTCTGTCAGGTTCCGTAGAGTTCCGTAGGGGCCATAGGTTTCCGTAGCGGCTGGTAGTATTCCGTAGGGGTCTGTAGGGTTCCATAGGCACCTGCAGTGTTCTGTAGGAGCCCATAGGGTTTTAGTGAGGTTCTGTTGTGTCGCTAAGGGTCTTGTAGAGTGCTGTCGGGTCCTGGAGTATTCTGTAGGGTTCCAGAGGGGCTCGTAGGGTTCCGTCGAAATCTGTAGGCTTCCCTAGGGGCCCATAGAGTCCCGTAGGGACCTGTAGGGTTGTGTAAGTGCCCGCAGGGGTTGGTAGGAGCTTGTAGGGTGCCATAAGTTTCCAGAGGGTTGTGTAGGGTTCCGTAGGGGCCTGTGGTGTTCCCTAGGGTCCTGTAGAGTCTCGTACGGTTCCGTAGGGGCCTGTGGTGTTCCCTAGGGGCCTGTAGAGTCTCGTACGGTTTTGTAGGGGCCTGTAAGTGTTCCCTAGGGGCCTCTAGAGTCTCGTACAGTTCCGTAGGGTCCTGTAGGTTTCCATAAGCGCCCGCAGAGGTCTGAAGGGGCTTGTACTGTTCCGTAAGGATCCATAGGGTTCCGTAGAGCTTCGTAGGTTCCCTAGAGGCCTGTAGAGTACCGCAGGAGCCAGTAGTGTTCTGTAGGGGCCCGTAAGGTTCCTTCCGTAGGGGCTGGCAGTGTTCCGTAGGGGCCTGTAGGGTTGTGTAAGTGCCCGCAGCAGTCTGTAGGAGTCTGTGGGATTCTGTAAGGTTCTGGAGGGTTCTGCAGGGTTCTGTAGGGGCCCGTAGAGTTCCGTAGTGGCTGGTAAAGTTCCGTAAGGCCCTGTGGGGTTCTGTATGGACCTGTAGGGTTCCTTAGGGGCCTGCAGGGTTCTGTAAGTGCCCGCAGGTGTCTGTAGGGTTCCGTAGGGTTCTGTAGGGTTCCGTAGGCACCTGCAGTGTTCTGTAGGAGCCCATAGGGTTTTAGTGAGGTTCCGTTGTGTTGCTAAGGGTCTTGTAGAGTGCTGTCGGGTCCTGGAGTATTCTGTAGGGTTCCAGAGGGGCTCGTAGGGTTCCGTTGAAATCTGTAGGCTTCCCTAGGGGCCCGTGGAGTCCCGTAGATTTCCGTAGGGACCTGTAGGGTTGTGTAAGTGCCCGCAGGGGTTGGTAGGAGCTTGTAGGGTGCCATAAGTTTCCAGAGGGTTGTGTAGGGTTCCGTAGGGGCCTGTGGTGTTCCCTAGGGGCCTGTAGAGTCTCGTACAGTTCCGTAGGGTCCTGTAGGTTTCCATAAGCGCTCACAGAGGTCTGAAGGGGCCCGTCCTGTTCCGTAAGGATCCACAGGGCTCTGTAGAGAGTCATAGGTTCCCTAGAAGCCTGTAGAGTACCGCAGGAGCCAGTAGTGTTCTGTAGGGGCCCGTAGGGTTCCTTCCATAGGGGCTGACAGTGTTCCGTAGGGGCCTCTAGGATTGTGTAAGTACCCGCAGGAGTCTGTAGGAGTCTGTGGGATTCTGTAAGGTTCCGGAGGGTTCTGCAGGGTTCCGTAGGGGCCCGTAGAGTTCCGTAGTGGCTGGTAAAGTTCCCTAGGGCCCTGTGGGGTTCTGTATGGACCTGTAGGGTTCCGTAGGGGCCTGCAGGGTTCTGTAAGTGCCCGCAGGTGTCTGTAGGGTTCCGTAGGGGCCTGCAGGGTTTCGTAGGCACCTGCAGTGTTCTGTAGGAGCCCATAGGGTTTTCGTGAGGTTCCGTTGTGTTGCTAAGGGTCTTGTAGAGTGCTGTCGGGTCCTGGAGTATTCTGTAGGGTTCCAGAGGGGCTCGTAGGGTTCCGTCGAAATCTGTAGGCTTCCCTAGGGGCCCATAGAGTCCCGTAGATTTCCGTAGGGGCCTGTAGGGTTGTGTAAGTGCCCGCAGGGGTTGGTAGGAGCTTGTAGGGTGCCATATGTTTCCGGAGGGTTGTGTAGGGTTCCGTAGGGGCCTGTGGTGTTCCCTAGGGGCCTGTAGAGTCTCGTACCGTTCCGTAGGGGCCTGCAGTGTTCCCTAGGGGCCTGTAGAGTCTCGTACAGTTCCGTAGGGTCCTGTACCGTTCCGTAACTGCCTGCAAGGATCTTTAGGCTTCCGTAGGGGCTGGTAGGGTTCCATAAAGTTCCGTGGGTTCCTGCAGAGTTCTGCAAGTGCCCGCAAGGGCCTGTAGGGGCGCACAGTGTTTCTGTCAGGTTCCGTAGAGTTCCGTAGGGGCCATAGGTTTCCGTAGTGGCTGGTAGTATTCCGTAGGGGTCTGTAGGGTTCCGTAGGCACCTGCAGTGTTCTGTAGGAGCCCATAGGGTTTTAGTGAGGTTCTGTTGTGTCGCTAAGGGTCTTGTAGAGTGCTGTCGGGTCCTGGAGTATTCTGTAGGGTTCCGGAGGGGCTCGTAGGGTTCCGTCGAAATCTGTAGGCTTCCCTAGGGGCCCATAGAGTACCGTAGATTTCCGTAGGGACCTGTAGGGTTGTGTAAGTGCCCGCAGGGGTTGGTAGGAGCTTGTAGGGTGCCATAAGTTTCCAGAGGGTTGTGTAGGGTTCCGTAGGGGCCTGTGGTGTTCCCTAGGGGCCTGTAGAGTCTCGTACCGTTCCGTAGGGGCCTGTAGTGTTCCCTAGGGGCCTCTAGAGTCTCGTACAGTTCCGTAGGGTCCTGTAGGTTTCCATAAGCGCCCGCAGAGGTCTGAAGGGGCCTGTCCTGTTCCGTAAGGATCCATAGGGTTCCGTAGAGCTTCGTAGGTTCCCTAGAGGCCTGTAGAGTACCGCAGGAGCCAGTAGTGTTCTGTAGGGGCCCGTAGGGTTCCTTCCGTAGGGGCTGACAGTGTTCCGTAGGGGCCTGTAGGGTTGTGTAAGTGCCTGCAGCAGTCTGTAGGAGTCTGTGGGATTCTGTAAGGTTCCGGAGGGTTCTGCAGGGTTCCGTAGGGGCCCGTAGAGTTCCGTAGTGGCTGGTAAAGTTCCGTAGGGCCCTGTGGGGTTCTGTATGGACCTGTAGGGTTCTGTAGGGGCCTGCAGGGTTCTGTAAGTGCCCGCAGGTGTCTGTAGGGTTCCGTAGGGGTCTGTAGGGTTCCGTAGGCGCCTGCAGTGTTCTGTAAGAGCCCATAGGGTTTTAGTGAGGTTCCGTTGTGTTGCTAAGGGTCTTGTAGAGTGCTGTCGGGTCCTGGAGTATTCTGTAGGGTTCCAGAGGGGCTCGTAGGGTTCTGTCGAAATCTGTAGGCTTCCCTAGGGGCCCGTGGAGTCCCGTAGATTTCCGTAGGGACCTGTAGGGTTGTGTAAGTGCCCGCAGGGGTTGGTAGGAGCTTGTAGGGTGCCATAAGTTTCCAGAGGGTTGTGTAGGGTTCCGTAGGGGCCTGTGGTGTTCCCTAGGGGCCTCTAGAGTCTCGTACAGTTCCGTAGGGTCCTGTAGGTTTCCATAAGCGCCCGCAGAGGTCTGAAGGGGCCCGTCCTGTTCCGTAAGGATCCACAGGGCTCTGTAGAGAGTCATAGGTTCCCTAGAAGCCTGTAGAGTACCGCAGGAGCCAGTAGTGTTCTGTAGGGGCCTGTAGGGTTCCTTCCATAGGGGCTGGCAGTGTTCCCTAGGGTCCTCTAGGGTTGAGTAAGTGCCCGCAGGAGTCTGTAGGAATCCGTGGGATTCTGTAAGGTTCTGGAGGGTTCTGCAGGGTTCCGTAGGGGCCCGTAGAGTTCCGTAGTGGCTGGTAAAGTTCCCTAGGGCCCTGTGGGGTTCTGTATGGACCTGTAGGGTTCCTTAGGGGCCTGCAGGGTTCTGTAAGTGCCCGCAGGTGTCTGTAGGGTTCCGTAGGGGTCTGTAGGGTTCCGTAGGCACCTGCAGTGTTCTGTAGGAGCCCATAGGGTTTTAGTGAGGTTCCGTTGTGTTGCTAAGGGTCTTGTAGAGTGCTGTCGGGTCCTGGAGTATTCTGTAGGGTTCCAGAGGGGCTCGTAGGGTTCTGTCGAAATCTGTAGGCTTCCCTAGGGGCCCGTGGAGTCCCGTAGATTTCCGTAGGGACCTGTAGGGTTGTGTAAGTGCCCGCAGGGGTTGGTAGGAGCTTGTAGGGTGCCATAAGTTTCCAGAGGGTTGTGTAGGGTTCCGTAGGGGCCTGTGGTGTTCCCTAGGGGCCTCTAGAGTCTCGTACAGTTCCGTAGGGTCCTGTAGGTTTCCATAAGCGCCCGCAGAGGTCTGAAGGGGCCCGTCCTGTTCCGTAAGGATCCACAGGGCTCCATAGAGCTTCGTAGGTTTCCTAGAGGCCTGTAGAGTACCGCAGGAGCCAGTAGTGTTCTGTAGGGGCCCGTAGGGTTCCTTCCGTAGGGGCTGGCAGTGTTCCGTAGGGGCCTCTAGGATTGTGTAAGTGCCCGGAGGAGTCAGTAGGAGTCTGTGGGATTCTGTAAGGTTCCGGAGGGTTCTGCAGGGTTCCGTAGGGGCCCGTAGAGTTCCATAGTGGCTGGTAAAGTTCCCTAGGGCCCTGTGGGGTTCTGTATGGACCTGTAGGGTTCCGTAGGGGCCTGCAGGGTTCCGTAAGTGCCCGCAGGTGTCTGTAGGGTTCCGTAGGGGCCTGCAGGGTTTCGTAGGCACCTGCAGTGTTCTGTAGGAGCCCATAGGGTTTTAGTGAGGTTCCGTTGTGTTGCTAAGGGTCTTGTAGAGTGCTGTCGGGTCCTGGAGTATTCTGTAGGGTTCCAGAGGGGCTCGTAGGGTTCCGTTGAAATCTGTAGGCTTCCCTAGGGGCCCGTGGAGTCCCGTAGATTTCCGTAGGGACCTGTAGGGTTGTGTAAGTGCCCGCAGGGGTTGGTAGGAGCTTGTAGGGTGCCATAAGTTTCCAGAGGGTTGTGTAGGGTTCCGTAGGGGCCTGTGGTGTTCCCTAGGGGCCTGTAGAGTCTCGTACAGTTCCGTAGGGTCCTGTAGGTTTCCATAAGCGCTCACAGAGGTCTGAAGGGGCCCGTCCTGTTCCGTAAGGATCCACAGGGCTCTGTAGAGAGTCATAGGTTCCCTAGAAGCCTGTAGAGTACCGCAGGAGCCAGTAGTGTTCTGTAGGGGCCCGTAGGGTTCCTTCCATAGGGGCTGGCAGTGTTCCGTAGGGGCCTCTAGGATTGTGTAAGTACCCGCAGGAGTCTGTAGGAGTCTGTGGGATTCTGTAAGGTTCCGGAGGGTTCTGCAGGGTTCCGTAGGGGCCCGTAGAGTTCCGTAGTGGCTGGTAAAGTTCCCTAGGGCCCTGTGGGGTTCTGTATGGACCTGTAGGGTTCCGTAGGGGCCTGCAGGGTTCTGTAAGTGCCCGCAGGTGTCTGTAGGGTTCCGTAGGGGCCTGCAGGGTTTCGTAGGCACCTGCAGTGTTCTGTAGGAGCCCATAGGGTTTTCGTGAGGTTCCGTTGTGTTGCTAAGGGTCTTGTAGAGTGCTGTCGGGTCCTGGAGTATTCTGTAGGGTTCCAGAGGGGCTCGTAGGGTTCCGTCGAAATCTGTAGGCTTCCCTAGGGGCCCATAGAGTCCCGTAGATTTCCGTAGGGGCCTGTAGGGTTGTGTAAGTGCCCGCAGGGGTTGGTAGGAGCTTGTAGGGTGCCATATGTTTCCGGAGGGTTGTGTAGGGTTCCGTAGGGGCCTGTGGTGTTCCCTAGGGGCCTGTAGAGTCTCGTACCGTTCCGTAGGGGCCTGCAGTGTTCCCTAGGGGCCTGTAGAGTCTCGTACAGTTCCGTAGGGTCCTGTACCGTTCCGTAACTGCCTGCAAGGATCTTTAGGCTTCCGTAGGGGCTGGTAGGGTTCCATAAAGTTCCGTGGGTTCCTGCAGAGTTCTGCAAGTGCCCGCAAGGGCCTGTAGGGGCGCACAGTGTTTCTGTCAGGTTCCGTAGAGTTCCGTAGGGGCCATAGGTTTCCGTAGTGGCTGGTAGTATTCCGTAGGGGTCTGTAGGGTTCCGTAGGCACCTGCAGTGTTCTGTAGGAGCCCATAGGGTTTTAGTGAGGTTCTGTTGTGTCGCTAAGGGTCTTGTAGAGTGCTGTCGGGTCCTGGAGTATTCTGTAGGGTTCCGGAGGGGCTCGTAGGGTTCCGTCGAAATCTGTAGGCTTCCCTAGGGGCCCATAGAGTACCGTAGATTTCCGTAGGGACCTGTAGGGTTGTGTAAGTGCCCGCAGGGGTTGGTAGGAGCTTGTAGGGTGCCATAAGTTTCCAGAGGGTTGTGTAGGGTTCCGTAGGGGCCTGTGGTGTTCCCTAGGGGCCTGTAGAGTCTCGTACCGTTCCGTAGGGGCCTGTAGTGTTCCCTAGGGGCCTCTAGAGTCTCGTACAGTTCCGTAGGGTCCTGTAGGTTTCCATAAGCGCCCGCAGAGGTCTGAAGGGGCCTGTCCTGTTCCGTAAGGATCCATAGGGTTCCGTAGAGCTTCGTAGGTTCCCTAGAGGCCTGTAGAGTACCGCAGGAGCCAGTAGTGTTCTGTAGGGGCCCGTAGGGTTCCTTCCGTAGGGGCTGACAGTGTTCCGTAGGGGCCTGTAGGGTTGTGTAAGTGCCTGCAGCAGTCTGTAGGAGTCTGTGGGATTCTGTAAGGTTCCGGAGGGTTCTGCAGGGTTCCGTAGGGGCCCGTAGAGTTCCGTAGTGGCTGGTAAAGTTCCGTAGGGCCCTGTGGGGTTCTGTATGGACCTGTAGGGTTCTGTAGGGGCCTGCAGGGTTCTGTAAGTGCCCGCAGGTGTCTGTAGGGTTCCGTAGGGGTCTGTAGGGTTCCGTAGGCGCCTGCAGTGTTCTGTAAGAGCCCATAGGGTTTTAGTGAGGTTCCGTTGTGTTGCTAAGGGTCTTGTAGAGTGCTGTCGGGTCCTGGAGTATTCTGTAGGGTTCCAGAGGGGCTCGTAGGGTTCTGTCGAAATCTGTAGGCTTCCCTAGGGGCCCGTGGAGTCCCGTAGATTTCCGTAGGGACCTGTAGGGTTGTGTAAGTGCCCGCAGGGGTTGGTAGGAGCTTGTAGGGTGCCATAAGTTTCCAGAGGGTTGTGTAGGGTTCCGTAGGGGCCTGTGGTGTTCCCTAGGGGCCTGTAGAGTCTCGTACAGTTCCGTAGGGTCCTGTAGGTTTCCATAAGCGCTCACAGAGGTCTGAAGGGGCCCGTCCTGTTCCGTAAGGATCCACAGGGCTCTGTAGAGAGTCATAGGTTCCCTAGAAGCCTGTAGAGTACCGCAGGAGCCAGTAGTGTTCTGTAGGGGCCCGTAGGGTTCCTTCCATAGGGGCTGGCAGTGTTCCGTAGGGGCCTCTAGGATTGTGTAAGTACCCGCAGGAGTCTGTAGGAGTCTGTGGGATTCTGTAAGGTTCCGGAGGGTTCTGCAGGGTTCCGTAGGGGCCCGTAGAGTTCCGTAGTGGCTGGTAAAGTTCCCTAGGGCCCTGTGGGGTTCTGTATGGACCTGTAGGGTTCCGTAGGGGCCTGCAGGGTTCTGTAAGTGCCCGCAGGTGTCTGTAGGGTTCCGTAGGGGCCTGCAGGGTTTCGTAGGCACCTGCAGTGTTCTGTAGGAGCCCATAGGGTTTTCGTGAGGTTCCGTTGTGTTGCTAAGGGTCTTGTAGAGTGCTGTCGGGTCCTGGAGTATTCTGTAGGGTTCCAGAGGGGCTCGTAGGGTTCCGTCGAAATCTGTAGGCTTCCCTAGGGGCCCATAGAGTCCCGTAGATTTCCGTAGGGGCCTGTAGGGTTGTGTAAGTGCCCGCAGGGGTTGGTAGGAGCTTGTAGGGTGCCATATGTTTCCGGAGGGTTGTGTAGGGTTCCGTAGGGGCCTGTGGTGTTCCCTAGGGGCCTGTAGAGTCTCGTACCGTTCCGTAGGGGCCTGCAGTGTTCCCTAGGGGCCTGTAGAGTCTCGTACAGTTCCGTAGGGTCCTGTACCGTTCCGTAACTGCCTGCAAGGATCTTTAGGCTTCCGTAGGGGCTGGTAGGGTTCCATAAAGTTCCGTGGGTTCCTGCAGAGTTCTGCAAGTGCCCGCAAGGGCCTGTAGGGGCGCACAGTGTTTCTGTCAGGTTCCGTAGAGTTCCGTAGGGGCCATAGGTTTCCGTAGTGGCTGGTAGTATTCCGTAGGGGTCTGTAGGGTTCCGTAGGCACCTGCAGTGTTCTGTAGGAGCCCATAGGGTTTTAGTGAGGTTCTGTTGTGTCGCTAAGGGTCTTGTAGAGTGCTGTCGGGTCCTGGAGTATTCTGTAGGGTTCCGGAGGGGCTCGTAGGGTTCCGTCGAAATCTGTAGGCTTCCCTAGGGGCCCATAGAGTACCGTAGATTTCCGTAGGGACCTGTAGGGTTGTGTAAGTGCCCGCAGGGGTTGGTAGGAGCTTGTAGGGTGCCATAAGTTTCCAGAGGGTTGTGTAGGGTTCCGTAGGGGCCTGTGGTGTTCCCTAGGGGCCTGTAGAGTCTCGTACCGTTCCGTAGGGGCCTGTAGTGTTCCCTAGGGGCCTCTAGAGTCTCGTACAGTTCCGTAGGGTCCTGTAGGTTTCCATAAGCGCCCGCAGAGGTCTGAAGGGGCCTGTCCTGTTCCGTAAGGATCCATAGGGTTCCGTAGAGCTTCGTAGGTTCCCTAGAGGCCTGTAGAGTACCGCAGGAGCCAGTAGTGTTCTGTAGGGGCCCGTAGGGTTCCTTCCGTAGGGGCTGACAGTGTTCCGTAGGGGCCTGTAGGGTTGTGTAAGTGCCTGCAGCAGTCTGTAGGAGTCTGTGGGATTCTGTAAGGTTCCGGAGGGTTCTGCAGGGTTCCGTAGGGGCCCGTAGAGTTCCGTAGTGGCTGGTAAAGTTCCGTAGGGCCCTGTGGGGTTCTGTATGGACCTGTAGGGTTCTGTAGGGGCCTGCAGGGTTCTGTAAGTGCCCGCAGGTGTCTGTAGGGTTCCGTAGGGGTCTGTAGGGTTCCGTAGGCGCCTGCAGTGTTCTGTAAGAGCCCATAGGGTTTTAGTGAGGTTCCGTTGTGTTGCTAAGGGTCTTGTAGAGTGCTGTCGGGTCCTGGAGTATTCTGTAGGGTTCCAGAGGGGCTCGTAGGGTTCTGTCGAAATCTGTAGGCTTCCCTAGGGGCCCGTGGAGTCCCGTAGATTTCCGTAGGGACCTGTAGGGTTGTGTAAGTGCCCGCAGGGGTTGGTAGGAGCTTGTAGGGTGCCATAAGTTTCCAGAGGGTTGTGTAGGGTTCCGTAGGGGCCTGTGGTGTTCCCTAGGGGCCTGTAGAGTCTCGTACAGTTCCGTAGGGTCCTGTAGGTTTCCATAAGCGCTCACAGAGGTCTGAAGGGGCCCGTCCTGTTCCGTAAGGATCCACAGGGCTCTGTAGAGAGTCATAGGTTCCCTAGAAGCCTGTAGAGTACCGCAGGAGCCAGTAGTGTTCTGTAGGGGCCCGTAGGGTTCCTTCCATAGGGGCTGGCAGTGTTCCGTAGGGGCCTCTAGGATTGTGTAAGTACCCGCAGGAGTCTGTAGGAGTCTGTGGGATTCTGTAAGGTTCTGGAGGGTTCTGCAGGGTTCCGTAGGGGCCCGTAGAGTTCCGTAGTGGCTGGTAAAGTTCCCTAGGGCCCTGTGGGGTTCTGTATGGACCTGTAGGGTTCCGTAGGGGCCTGCAGGGTTCTGTAAGTGCCCGCAGGTGTCTGTAGGGTTCCGTAGGGGCCTGCAGGGTTTCGTAGGCACCTGCAGTGTTCTGTAGGAGCCCATAGGGTTTTCGTGAGGTTCCGTTGTGTTGCTAAGGGTCTTGTAGAGTGCTGTCGGGTCCTGGAGTATTCTGTAGGGTTCCAGAGGGGCTCGTAGGGTTCCGTCGAAATCTGTAGGCTTCCCTAGGGGCCCATAGAGTCCCGTAGATTTCCGTAGGGGCCTGTAGGGTTGTGTAAGTGCCCGCAGGGGTTGGTAGGAGCTTGTAGGGTGCCATATGTTTCCGGAGGGTTGTGTAGGGTTCCGTAGGGGCCTGTGGTGTTCCCTAGGGGCCTGTAGAGTCTCGTACCGTTCCGTAGGGGCCTGCAGTGTTCCCTAGGGGCCTGTAGAGTCTCGTACAGTTCCGTAGGGTCCTGTACCGTTCCGTAACTGCCTGCAAGGATCTTTAGGCTTCCGTAGGGGCTGGTAGGGTTCCATAAAGTTCCGTGGGTTCCTGCAGAGTTCTGCAAGTGCCCGCAAGGGCCTGTAGGGGCGCACAGTGTTTCTGTCAGGTTCCGTAGAGTTCCGTAGGGGCCATAGGTTTCCGTAGTGGCTGGTAGTATTCCGTAGGGGTCTGTAGGGTTCCGTAGGCACCTGCAGTGTTCTGTAGGAGCCCATAGGGTTTTAGTGAGGTTCTGTTGTGTCGCTAAGGGTCTTGTAGAGTGCTGTCGGGTCCTGGAGTATTCTGTAGGGTTCCGGAGGGGCTCGTAGGGTTCCGTCGAAATCTGTAGGCTTCCCTAGGGGCCCATAGAGTACCGTAGATTTCCGTAGGGACCTGTAGGGTTGTGTAAGTGCCCGCAGGGGTTGGTAGGAGCTTGTAGGGTGCCATAAGTTTCCAGAGGGTTGTGTAGGGTTCCGTAGGGGCCTGTGGTGTTCCCTAGGGGCCTGTAGAGTCTCGTACCGTTCCGTAGGGGCCTGTAGTGTTCCCTAGGGGCCTCTAGAGTCTCGTACAGTTCCGTAGGGTCCTGTAGGTTTCCATAAGCGCCCGCAGAGGTCTGAAGGGGCCCGTCCTGTTCCGTAAGGATCCACAGGGCTCTGTAGAGAGTCATAGGTTCCCTAGAAGCCTGTAGAGTACCGCAGGAGCCAGTAGTGTTCTGTAGGGGCCTGTAGGGTTCCTTCCATAGGGGCTGGCAGTGTTCCCTAGGGTCCTCTAGGGTTGAGTAAGTGCCCGCAGGAGTCTGTAGGAATCCGTGGGATTCTGTAAGGTTCTGGAGGGTTCTGCAGGGTTCCGTAGGGGCCCGTAGAGTTCCGTAGTGGCTGGTAAAGTTCCCTAGGGCCCTGTGGGGTTCTGTATGGACCTGTAGGGTTCCTTAGGGGCCTGCAGGGTTCTGTAAGTGCCCGCAGGTGTCTGTAGGGTTCCGTAGGGGTCTGTAGGGTTCCGTAGGCACCTGCAGTGTTCTGTAGGAGCCCATAGGGTTTTAGTGAGGTTCCGTTGTGTTGCTAAGGGTCTTGTAGAGTGCTGTCGGGTCCTGGAGTATTCTGTAGGGTTCCAGAGGGGCTCGTAGGGTTCTGTCGAAATCTGTAGGCTTCCCTAGGGGCCCGTGGAGTCCCGTAGATTTCCGTAGGGACCTGTAGGGTTGTGTAAGTGCCCGCAGGGGTTGGTAGGAGCTTGTAGGGTGCCATAAGTTTCCAGAGGGTTGTGTAGGGTTCCGTAGGGGCCTGTGGTGTTCCCTAGGGGCCTCTAGAGTCTCGTACAGTTCCGTAGGGTCCTGTAGGTTTCCATAAGCGCCCGCAGAGGTCTGAAGGGGCCCGTCCTGTTCCGTAAGGATCCACAGGGCTCCATAGAGCTTCGTAGTTTTCCTAGAGGCCTGTAGAGTACCGCAGGAGCCAGTAGTGTTCTGTAGGGGCCCGTAGGGTTCCTTCCGTAGGGGCTGGCAGTGTTCCGTAGGGGCCTCTAGGATTGTGTAAGTGCCCAGAGGAGTCAGTAGGAGTCTGTGGGATTCTGTAAGGTTCCGGAGGGTTCTGCAGGGTTCCGTAGGGGCCCGTAGAGTTCCATAGTGGCTGGTAAAGTTCCCTAGGGCCCTGTGGGGTTCTGTATGGACCTGTAGGGTTCCGTAGGGGCCTGCAGGGTTCCGTAAGTGCCCGCAGGTGTCTGTAGGGTTCCGTAGGGGCCTGCAGGGTTTCGTAGGCACCTGCAGTGTTCTGTAGGAGCCCATAGGGTTTTAGTGAGGTTCCGTTGTGTTGCTAAGGGTCTTGTAGAGTGCTGTCGGGTCCTGGAGTATTCTGTAGGGTTCCAGAGGGGCTCGTAGGGTTCCGTCAAAATCTGTAGGCTTCCCTAGGGGCCCATAGAGTCCCGTAGATTTCCGTAGGGGCCTGTAGGGTTGTGTAAGTGCCCGCAGGGGTTGGTAGGAGCTTGTAGGGTGCCATAAGTTTCCAGAGGGTTGTGTAGGGTTCCGTAGGGGCGTGTGGTGTTCCGTAGGGGCCTGTAGAGTCTCGTACCGTTCCGTAGGGGCCTGTAGTGTTCCCTAGGGGCCTCTAGAGTCTCGTACAGTTCCGTAGGGTCCTGTAGGTTTCCATAAGCGCCCGCAGAGGTCTGAAGGGGCCCGTCCTGTTCCGTAAGGATCCATAGGGTTCCGTAGAGCTTCGTAGGTTCCCTAGAGGCCTGTAGAGTACCGCAGGAGCCAGTAGTGTTCTGTAGGGGCCCGTAGGGTTCCTTCCGTAGGGGCTGACAGTGTTCCGTAGGGGCCTGTAGGGTTGTGTAAGTGCCCGCAGCAGTCTGTAGGAGTCTGTGGGATTCTGTAAGGTTCTGGAGGGTTCTGCAGGGTTCTGTAGGGGCCCGTACAGTTCCGTAGTGGCTGGTAAAGTTCCGTAGGGCCCTGTGGGGTTCTGTATGGACCTGTAGGGTTCTGTAGGGGCCTGCAGGGTTCTGTAAGTGCCCGCAGGTGTCTGTAGGGTTCCGTACGGGTCTGTAGGGTTCCGTAGGCGCCTGCAGTGTTCTGTAAGAGCCCATAGGGTTTTAGTGAGGTTCCGTTGTGTTGCTAAGGGTCTTGTAGAGTGCTGTCGGGTCCTGGAGTATTCTGTAGGGTTCCAGAGGGGCTCGTAGGGTTCTGTCGAAATCTGTAGGCTTCCCTAGGGGCCCGTGGAGTCCCGTAGATTTCCGTAGGGACCTGTAGGGTTGTGTAAGTGCCCGCAGGGGTTGGTAGGAGCTTGTAGGGTGCCATAAGTTTCCAGAGGGTTGTGTAGGGTTCCGTAGGGGCCTGTGGTGTTCCCTAGGGGCCTCTAGAGTCTCGTACAGTTCCGTAGGGTCCTGTAGGTTTCCATAAGCGCCCGCAGAGGTCTGAAGGGGCCCGTCCTGTTCCGTAAGGATCCACAGGGCTCTGTAGAGAGTCATAGGTTCCCTAGAAGCCTGTAGAGTACCGCAGGAGCCAGTAGTGTTCTGTAGGGGCCTGTAGGGTTCCTTCCATAGGGGCTGGCAGTGTTCCCTAGGGTCCTCTAGGGTTGAGTAAGTGCCCGCAGGAGTCTGTAGGAATCCGTGGGATTCTGTAAGGTTCTGGAGGGTTCTGCAGGGTTCCGTAGGGGCCCGTAGAGTTCCGTAGTGGCTGGTAAAGTTCCCTAGGGCCCTGTGGGGTTCTGTATGGACCTGTAGGGTTCCTTAGGGGCCTGCAGGGTTCTGTAAGTGCCCGCAGGTGTCTGTAGGGTTCCGTAGGGGTCTGTAGGGTTCCGTAGGCACCTGCAGTGTTCTGTAGGAGCCCATAGGGTTTTAGTGAGGTTCCGTTGTGTTGCTAAGGGTCTTGTAGAGTGCTGTCGGGTCCTGGAGTATTCTGTAGGGTTCCAGAGGGGCTCGTAGGGTTCTGTCGAAATCTGTAGGCTTCCCTAGGGGCCCGTGGAGTCCCGTAGATTTCCGTAGGGACCTGTAGGGTTGTGTAAGTGCCCGCAGGGGTTGGTAGGAGCTTGTAGGGTGCCATAAGTTTCCAGAGGGTTGTGTAGGGTTCCGTAGGGGCCTGTGGTGTTCCCTAGGGGCCTGTAGAGTCTCGTACAGTTCCGTAGGGTCCTGTAGGTTTCCATAAGCGCCCGCAGAGGTCTGAAGGGGCCCGTCCTGTTCCGTAAGGATCCACAGGGCTCTGTAGAGAGTCATAGGTTCCCTAGAAGCCTGTAGAGTACCGCAGGAGCCAGTAGTGTTCTGTAGGGGCCTGTAGGGTTCCTTCCATAGGGGCTGGCAGTGTTCCCTAGGGTCCTCTAGGGTTGAGTAAGTGCCCGCAGGAGTCTGTAGGAATCCGTGGGATTCTGTAAGGTTCTGGAGGGTTCTGCAGGGTTCCGTAGGGGCCCGTAGAGTTCCGTAGTGGCTGGTAAAGTTCCCTAGGGCCCTGTGGGGTTCTGTATGGACCTGTAGGGTTCCTTAGGGGCCTGCAGGGTTCTGTAAGTGCCCGCAGGTGTCTGTAGGGTTCCGTAGGGGTCTGTAGGGTTCCGTAGGCACCTGCAGTGTTCTGTAGGAGCCCATAGGGTTTTAGTGAGGTTCCGTTGTGTTGCTAAGGGTCTTGTAGAGTGCTGTCGGGTCCTGGAGTATTCTGTAGGGTTCCAGAGGGGCTCGTAGGGTTCCGTCGAAATCTGTAGGGTTCCCTAGGGGCCCATAGAGTCCCGTAGATTGCCGTAGGGACCTGTAGGGTTGTGTAAGTGCCCGCAGGGGTTGGTAGGAGCCTGTAGGGTTCCATAAGTTTCCAGAGAGTTGTGTAGGGTTCCGTAGGAGTCTGTGGTGTTCCCTAGGGGCCTGTAGAGTCTCGTACGGTTCCGTAGGGGCCTGTAGTGTTCCCTAGGGGCCTGTAGAGTCTCGTACAGTTCCGTAGGGTCCTGTAGGTTTCCATAAGCGCCCGCAGAGGTCTGAAGGGGCCCGTCCTGTTCCGTAAGGATCCACAGGGCTCCGTAGAGCTTCGTAGGTTTCCTAGAGGCCTGTAGAGTACCGCAGGAGCCAGTAGTGTTCTGTAGGGGCCCGTAGGGTTCTTTCCATAGGGGCTGGCAGTGTTCCGTAGGGGCCTCTAGGATTGTGTAAGTGCCCGCAGGAGTCTGTGGGATTCTGTAAGGTTCCGGAGGGTTCTGCAGGGTTCCGTAGGGGCCCGTAGAGTTCCGTAGTGGCTGGTAAAGTTCCCTAGGGCCCTGTACCATTCCATAACTGCCTGCAATGGTCTTTAGGCTTCCGTAGGGGCTGGAAGGGTTCCATAAAGTTCCGTGGGTTCCTGCAGAGTTCTGCAAGTGCCCGCAAGGGCCTGTAGGGGCGCACAGTGTTTCTGTCAGGTTCCGTAGAGTTCCGTAGGGGCCATAGGTTTCTGTAGTGGCTGGTAGTATTCCGTCTGTAGGTTTCCGTAGGCACCTGCAGTGTTCTGTAGGAGCCCATAGGGTTTTAGTGAGGTTCCGTTGTGTCGCTAAGGGTCTTGTAGAGTTCTGTCGGGTCCTGGAGTATTCTGTAGGGTTCCAGAGGGCCTTGTAGGGTTCCGTCGAAATCTGAAGGGTTCCCTAGGGGCCCGTAGAGTCCCATAGATTTCCGTAGGGGCCTGTAGGGTTGTTTAAGTGACCGCAGAAGTCTGTAGGAGTCTGTGGGATTCTGTCAGATTCCGGAGGGTTCTGCAGGGTTCCGTAGGGACCCGTAGAGTTCCATAGTGGCTGGTAAAGTTCCGTAGGGCCCTGTGGGGTTCTGTATGGACCTGTAGGGTTCCGTAGGGGCCTGCAGGGTTCTGTAAGTGCCCGTAGGTGTCTGTACGGGTCTGTAGGGTTCCGTAGGCACCTGCAGTGTTCTGTAGGAGCCCATAGGGTTTTAGTGAGGTTCCGTTGTGTTGCTAAGGGTCTTGTAGAGTGCTGTCGGGTCCTGGAGTATTCTGTAGGGTTCCAGAGGGGCTGGTAGGGTTCCGTCGAAATCTGTAGGGTTCCCTAGGGGCCCGTAGAGTCCCATAGATTTCCGTAGGGGCCTGTAGGGTTGTGTAAGTGCCCGCAGGGGTTGGTAGGAGCTTGTAGGGTTCCATAAGTTTCCAGAGAGTTGTGTAGGGTTCCGTAGGGGCCTGTGGTGTTCCCTTGCGGCCTGTAGAGTCTCGTACGGTTCCGTAGGGGCCTGTGGTGTACCCTAGGGCCCTGAAGAGTCTGTAGTTTGCCCGGTGGCACTCGCCGGCGCTGGGTGGTAGCGCGTCGAGCTCGGGAGATCGCCTGGCGGCAACCCGACGCGCAGTGTCAACGAGAGGCGATACCGGGAGAGCGCTCGGCGGCACCTGGAGGCGCACGGTGGTAGTGCGGCGAGCTCGGCAGAGCGCCCGGCGGCACCCCGAGCACCGTGGTGAAGGAGCGGCGATATCGGGAGAGCGCTCGGCGGCACTCGGAGGCGCGCAGTGGTACCGCGGCCAGATCCCGAGAGCACCCAGCGGTACTCGCATGCGCAGGGTGGAGCGCGACGAGCTCGGGAGAGCGTCCCGCGGCACCCCGAGGAGCAGGATGAGCGTGCGTCGGGTTGACCGGACGCACAGCGGCACCTGGAGGCGCACGGTGGTAGTGCGGCAAGCTCGGGAGAGCGCCCGGCTGCACCCAGACAAGCGGGGTGAAAGAGCGGCGATATCGGGAGAGCGCTCAGCGGCACTCGGAGGCGCACGGTGGTACCGCTGCGAGCGCGGCTGATCTCCCGGCGGCACCCCGAGCACCGTGGTGAAGGTGACGCGCGGAAACAAACATTACAACTCGCAGAGAGTTATAAAGCAGGTATGTTTATTGCAGCGCTGGGTGCAAGGGGGATTTCTCCGCCAAACTTGTACACCGGTTTGTGAAGCAAGCGTCCATTTATGGTAAAAAGCATACATATTCATTATGGTGGGCAGGTTATTAAAATTAAAGGCGTTACTATTCTAATTATTTCCAAGAACTCATTATCAAAAATCTCCTCCCCTGTCCTGACCAGATGGACACCTTTCCCAGACAGTTAGGTTCCTTCTCAGCACCTCCTTAGCATGCAGCTGCTCCCGCTATCTTATACACAAAGCCATTTCTTTATCTTGGAATTCTGGGGCCCCGAGCTTTTGTTCTTTCCCAGACTGTAATACATCCGCACTAACAAACTGTAACCGTTCGTTTTCTGAATCAAAGGAGCGGCGATATCGGGAGAGCGCTCGGCGGCACTCGGAGGCGCGCTGTGGTACCGCGGCAAGATCCCGAGACCACCCAGAGGCACTCGCATGCGCAGGGTGGAGCGCGACAAGCTCGGGAGAGCGCCCGGCGGCACCCCGAGGAGCGGGATGAGCGTGCGTCGGGTCGACCGGACGCACAGCGGCACCTCGAGGCGCACGGTGGTAGTGCGGCAAGCTCGGGAAAGCGCCCGGCGGCACCCAGACAAGCAGGGTGAAGGAGCGGCGATATCGGGAGAGCGTTCAGCGGCACACGGAGGCACGCGGTGGTACCGCTGTGAGCTCGGCAGTGTGCCCGGCGGCACCCCGAGCACTGTGGTGAAGGAGCGGCGATATCGGGAGAGCGCCTGGCGGCACCCCGACGTGCGGGGTCAACGAGTGTCGATACCGGGAGAGCGCTCGGCGGCACTCGGAGGCGCACGGTGGTACCGCGGCGAGATCCCGAGAGCACCCAGCGGCACTCACATGCGCAGGGTGGAGCGCGAAGAGCTCGGGAGAGCGTCCGGCGGCACCCCGAGGAGTGGGATGAGCGTGCGTCGGGTCGACCGGACGCACAGCGGCACCCGGAAGCTCACGGTGGTAGCGCGGCGAGCTCGGAAGAGCCCCGCAGCACCCCGAAGAGCGGGGTGAAGGATCGGCGTGGTCGGGAGGAGGCGGAGCGACAGCCAGAGGCACAGGGTGGTAGCGCGGTGAGCTCGGACAGTGCCCGGCGGCACCCCGAAGAGCGCGCTGAGGGCACGGGTGAGTCGGACGAGGACTCGTCGGCACCCCGAAGGGCGGGGGGAGCGGCTCGGGCAGGTGGGACGTGTGCCCGTCACCATCCCGAGGGGTGGGTTAAGGCTCGGCGTGATCGAGTTGGCGCCCGACGGCACCCGGAGGGGTGGGATGAGGGTGCGTCGGGGTTGGGAGGATGCGCAGCGACACCCGGAGGCGCAGAGCCGTAGCGCAGCAAGCTCGGCAGAGCGCCCGGAGGCACCCTGCCGAGTGGGGTGTATATACGGAGCGGTTGGAAGGCGCACTGCGACACCTGGAGGAGCACGGTAGTAGCGCGGCGAGCTCGGGAGAGCCCCGCATCACCCTGAAGAGCGGGGTGATGAATCGGCGTGGTCGGGAGGACGCGCAGCAACACGCAGAGGCGCACGCTGGTACAACGGCGAGCTCGGACAATGGTTCCAGAGCTCGGGACTCTGTAGGGTTCCAGAGGGGCTCGTAGGGTTCCGTCGAAATCTGTAGGGTTCCCTAGGGGCCCATAGAGTCCCGTAGATTGCCGTAGGGACCTGTAGGGTTGTGTAAGTGCCCGCAGGGGTTGGTAGGAGCCTGTAGGGTTCCATAAGTTTCCAGAGGGTTGTGTAGGGTTCCGTAGGGGTCTGTGGTGTTCCCTAGGGGCCTGTAGAGTCTCGTACGGTTCCGTAGGGGCCTGTAGTGTTCCCTAGGGGCCTCTAGAGTCTCGTACAGTTCCGTAGGGTCCTGTAGGTTTCCATAAGTGCCCGCAGAGGTCTGAAGGGGCCCGTCCTGTTCCGTAAGGATCCACAGGGCTCCGTAGAGCTTCGTAGGTTTCCTAGAGGCCTGTAGAGTACCGCAGGAGCCAGTAGTGTTCTGTAGGGGCCCGTAGGGTTCTTTCCATAGGGGCTGGCAGTGTTCCGTAGGGGCCTCTAGGATTGTGTAAGTGCCCGCAGGAGTCTGTGGGATTCTGTAAGGTTCCGGAGGGTTCTGCAGGGTTCCGTAGGGGCCCGTAGAGTTCCGTAGTGGCTGGTAAAGTTCCCTAGGGCCCTGTACCATTCCATAACTGCCTGCAAGGGTCTTTAGGCTTCCGTAGGGGCTGGAAGGGTTCCATAAAGTTCCGTGGGTTCCTGCAGAATTCTGCAAGTGCCCGCAAGGGCCTGTAGGGGCACACAGTGTTTCTGTCAGGTTCCGTAGAGTTCCGTAGGGGCCATAGGTTTCCGTAGTGGCTGGTAGTATTCCGTCTGTAGGTTTCCGTAGGCACCTGCAGTGTTCTGTAGGAGCCCATAGGGTTTTAGTGAGGTTCCGTTGTGTCGCTAAGGGTCTTGTAGAGTTCTGTCGGGTCCTGGAGTATTCTGTAGGGTTCCAGAGGGCCTTGTAGGGTTCCGTCGAAATCTGAAGGGTTCCCTAGGGGCCCGTAGAGTCCCATAGATTTCCGTAGGGGCCTGTAGGGTTGTTTAAGTGACCGCAGAAGTCTGTAGGAGTCTGTGGGATTCTGTCAGATTCCGGAGGGTTCTGCAGGGTTCCGTAGGGACCCGTAGAGTTCCATAGTGGCTGGTAAAGTTCCGTAGGGCCCTGTGGGGTTCTGTATGGACCTGTAGGGTTCCGTAGGGGCCTGCAGTGTTCTGTAAGTGCCCGTAGGTGTCTGTACGGGTCTGTAGGGTTCCGTAGGCACCTGCAGTGTTCTGTAGGAGCCCATAGGGTTTTAGTGAGGTTCCGTTGTGTTGCTAAGGGTCTTGTAGAGTGCTGTCGGGTCCTGGAGTATTCTGTAGGGTTCCAGAGGGGCTGGTAGGGTTCCGTCGAAATCTGAAGGGTTCCCTAGGGGCCCGTAGAGTCCCATAGATTTCCGTAGGGGCCTGTAGGGTTGTGTAAGTGCCCGCAGGGGTTGGTAGGAGCTTGTAGGGTTCCATAAGTTTCCAGAGAGTTGTGTAGGGTTCCGTAGGGGCCTGTGGTGTTCCCTAGGGTCCTGTAGAGTCTCGTACGGTTCCGTAGGGGCCTGTGGTGTTCCCTAGGGCCCTGAAGAGTCTGTAGTTTGCCCGGTGGCACTCGCCGGCGCTGGGTGGTAGCGCGTCGAGCTCGGGAGATCGCCTGGCGGCAACCCGACGCGCAGTGTCAACGAGAGGCGATACCGGGAGAGCGCTCGGCGGCACCTGGAGGCGCACGGTGGTAGTGCGGCGAGCTCGGCAGAGCGCCCGGCGGCACCCCGAGGAGCGGGATGAGCGTGCGTCGGGTCGACCGGATGCACAGCGGCACCTGGAGGCGCACGGTGGTAGTGCGGCGAGCTCGGCAGAGCGCCCGGCGGCACCCCGAGCACCGTGGTGAAGGAGCGGCGATATCGGGAGAGCGCTCGGCCGCACTCGGAGGCGCGCAGTGGTACCGCGGCCAGATCCCGAGAGCACCCAGCGGTACTCGCATGCGCAGGGTGGAGCGCGACGAGCTCGGGAGAGCGTCCCGCGGCACCCCGAGGAGCAGGATGAGCGTGCGTCGGGTTGACCGGACGCACAGCGGCACCTGGAGGCGCACGGTGGTAGTGCGGCAAGCTCGGGAGAGCGCCCGGCTGCACCCAGACAAGCGGGGTGAAAGAGCGGCGATATCGGGAGAGCGCTCAGCGGCACTCGGAGGCGCGCGGTGGTACCGCTGCGAGCGCGGCTGATCTCCCGGCGGCACCCCGAGCACCGTGGTGAAGGTGACGCGCGGAAACAAACATTACAACTCGCAGAGAGTTATAAAGCAGGTATGTTTATTGCAGCGCTGGGTGCAAGGGGGATTTCTCCGCCAAACTTGTACACCGGTTTGTGAAGCAAGCGTCCATTTATGGTAAAAAGCATACATATTCATTATGGTGGGCAGGTTATTAAAATTAAAGGCGTTACTATTCTAATTATTTCCAAGAACTCATTATCAAAAATCTCCTCCCCTGTCCTGACCAGATGGACACCTTTCCCAGACAGTTAGGTTCCTTCTCAGCACCTCCTTAGCATGCAGCTGCTCCCGCTATCTTATACACAAAGCCATTTCTTTATCTTGGAATTCTGGGGCCCCGAGCTTTTGTTCTTTCCCAGACTGTAATACATCCGCACTAACAAACTGTAACCGTTCGTTTTCTGAATCAAAGGAGCGGCGATATTGGGAGAGCGCTCGGCGGCACTCGGAGGCGCGCTGTGGTACCGCGGCAAGATCCCGAGACCACCCAGAGGCACTCGCATGCGCAGGGTGGAGCGCGACGAGCTCGGGAGAGCGCCCGGCGGCACCCCGAGGAGCGGGATGAGCGTGCGTCGAGTCGACCGGATGCACAGCGGCACCTCGAGGCGCACGGTGGTAGTGCGGCAAGCTCGGGAAAGCGCCCGGCGGCACCCAGACAAGCAGGGTGAAGGAGCGGCGATATCGGGAGAGCGTTCAGCGGCACACGGAGGCACGCGGTGGTACCGCTGTGAGCTCGGCAGTGTGCCCGGCGGCACCCCGAGCACTGTGGTGAAGGAGCGGCGATATCGGGAGAGCGCCTGGCGGCACCCCGACGTGCGGGGTCAACGAGTGTCGATACCGGGAGAGCGCTCGGCGGCACTCGGAGGCGCACGGTGGTACCGCGGCGAGATCCCGAGAGCACCCAGCGGCACTCACATGCGCAGGGTGGAGCGCGAAGAGCTCGGGAGAGCGTCCGGCGGCACCCCGAGGAGTGGGATGAGCGTGCGTCGGGTCGACCGGACGCACAGCGGCACCCGGAAGCTCACGGTGGTAGCGCGGCGAGCTCGGAAGAGCCCCGCAGCACCCCGAAGAGCGGGGTGAAGGATCGGCGTGGTCGGGAGGAGGCGGAGCGACAGCCAGAGGCGCAGGGTGGTAGCGCGGTGAGCTCGGACAGTGCCCGGCGGCACCCCGAAGAGCGCGCTGAGGGCACGGGTGAGTCGGACGAGGACTCGTCGGCACCCCGAAGGGCGGGGGGAGCGGCTCGGGCAGGTGGGACGTGCGCCCGTCACCATCCCGAGGGGTGGGTTAAGGCTCGGCGTGATCGAGTTGGCGCCCGACGGCACCCGGAGGGGTGGGATGAGGGTGCATCGGGGTTGGGAGGATGCGCAGCGACACCCGGAGGCGCAGAGCGGTAGCGCAGCAAGCTCGGCAGAGCGCCCGGAGGCACCCTGCCGAGCGGGGTGTATATACGGAGCGGTTGGAAGGCGCACTGCGACACCTGGAGGAGCACGGTAGTAGCGCGGCGAGCTCGGGAGAGCCCCGCATCACCCTGAAGAGCGGGGTGATGAATCGGCGTGGTCGGGAGGACGCGCAGCAACACGCAGAGGCGCACGCTGGTACAACGGCGAGCTCGGACAATGGTTCCAGAGCTCGGGACTCTGTAGGGTTCCAGAGGGGCTCGTAGGGTTCCGTCGAAATCTGTAGGGTTCCCTAGGGGCCCATAGAGTCCCGTAGATTGCCGTAGGGACCTGTAGGGTTGTGTAAGTGCCCGCAGGGGTTGGTAGGAGCCTGTAGGGTTCCATAAGTTTCCAGAGGGTTGTGTAGGGTTCCGTAGGGGTCTGTGGTGTTCCCTAGGGGCCTGTAGAGTCTCGTACGGTTCCGTAGGGGCCTGTAGTGTTCCCTAGGGGCCTCTAGAGTCTCGTACAGTTCCGTAGGGTCCTGTAGGTTTCCATAAGCGCCCGCAGAGGTCTGAAGGGGCCCGTCCTGTTCCGTAAGGATCCACAGGGCTCCGTAGAGCTTCGTAGGTTTCCTAGAGGCCTGTAGAGTACCGCAGGAGCCAGTAGTGTTCTGTAGGGGCCCGTAGGGTTCTTTCCATAGGGGCTGGCAGTGTTCCGTAGGGGCCTCTAGGATTGTGTAAGTGCCCGCAGGAGTCTGTGGGATTCTGTAAGGTTCCGGAGGGTTCTGCAGGGTTCCGTAGGGGCCCGTAGAGTTCCGTAGTGGCTGGTAAAGTTCCCTAGGGCCCTGTACCATTCCATAACTGCCTGCAAGGGTCTTTAGGCTTCCGTAGTGGCTGGAAGGGTTCCATAAAGTTCCGTGGGTTCCTGCAGAGTTCTGCAAGTGCCCGCAAGGGCCTGTAGGGGCGCACAGTGTTTCTGTCAGGTTCCGTAGAGTTCCGTAGGGGCCATAGGTTTCCGTAGTGGCTGGTAGTATTCCGTCTGTAGGTTTCCGTAGGCACCTGCAGTGTTCTGTAGGAGCCCATAGGGTTTTAGTGAGGTTCCGTTGTGTCGCTAAGGGTCTTGTAGAGTTCTGTCGGGTCCTGGAGTATTCTGTAGGGTTCCAGAGGGCCTTGTAGGGTTCCGTCGAAATCTGAAGGGTTCCCTAGGGGCCCGTAGAGTCCCATAGATTTCCGTAGGGGCCTGTAGGGTTGTGTAAGTGCCCACAGGGGTTGGTAGGAGCTTGTAGGGTTCCATAAGTTTCCAGAGAGTTGTGTAGGGTTCCGTAGGGGCCTGTGGTGTTCCCTTGCGGCCTGTAGAGTCTCGTACGGTTCCGTAGGGGCCTGTGGTGTTCCCTAGGGCCCTGAAGAGTCTGTAGTTTGCCCGGTGGCACTCGCCGGCGCTGGGTGGTAGCGCGTCGAGCTCGGGAGATCGCCTGGCGGCAACCCGACGCGCAGTGTCAACGAGAGGCGATACCGGGAGAGCGCTCGGCGGCACCTGGAGGCGCACGGTGGTAGTGCGGCGAGCTCGGCAGAGCGCCCGGCGGCACCCCGAGCACCGTGGTGAAGGAGCGGCGATATCGGGAGAGCGCTCGGCCGCACTCGGAGGCGCGCAGTGGTACCGCGGCCAGATCCCGAGAGCACCCAGCGGTACTCGCATGCGCAGGGTGGAGCGCGACGAGCTCGGGAGAGCGTCCCGCGGCACCCCGAGGAGCAGGATGAGCGTGCGTCGGGTTGACCGGACGCACAGCGGCACCTGGAGGCGCACGGTGGTAGTGCGGCAAGCTCGGGAGAGCGCCCGGCTGCACCCAGACAAGCGGGGTGAAAGAGCGGCGATATCGGGAGAGCGCTCAGCGGCACTCGGAGGCGCGCGGTGGTACCGCTGCGAGCGCGGCTGATCTCCCGGCGGCACCCCGAGCACCGTGGTGAAGGTGACGCGCGGAAACAAACATTACAACTCGCAGAGAGTTATAAAGCAGGTATGTTTATTGCAGCGCTGGGTGCAAGGGGGATTTCTCCGCCAAACTTGTACACCGGTTTGTGAAGCAAGCGTCCATTTATGGTAAAAAGCATACATATTCATTATGGTGGGCAGGTTATTAAAATTAAAGGCGTTACTATTCTAATTATTTCCAAGAACTCATTATCAAAAATCTCCTCCCCTGTCCTGACCAGATGGACACCTTTCCCAGACAGTTAGGTTCCTTCTCAGCACCTCCTTAGCATGCAGCTGCTCCCGCTATCTTATACACAAAGCCATTTCTTTATCTTGGAATTCTGGGGCCCCGAGCTTTTGTTCTTTCCCAGACTGTAATACATCCGCACTAACAAACTGTAACCGTTCGTTTTCTGAATCAAAGGAGCGGCGATATTGGGAGAGCGCTCGGCGGCACTCGGAGGCGCGCTGTGGTACCGCGGCAAGATCCCGAGACCACCCAGAGGCACTCGCATGCGCAGGGTGGAGCGCGACGAGCTCGGGAGAGCGCCCGGTGGCACCCCGAGGAGCGGGATGAGCGTGCGTCGGGTCGACCGGACGCACAGCGGCACCTCGAGGCGCACGGTGGTAGTGCGGCAAGCTCGGGAAAGCGCCCGGCGGCACCCAGACAAGCAGGGTGAAGGAGCGGCGATATCGGGAGAGCGTTCAGCGGCACACGGAGGCACGCGGTGGTACCGCTGTGAGCTCGGCAGTGTGCCCGGCGGCACCCCGAGCACTGTGGTGAAGGAGCGGCGATATCGGGAGAGCGCCTGGCGGCACCCCGACGTGCGGGGTCAACGAGTGTCGATACCGGGAGAGCGCTCGGCGGCACTCGGAGGCGCACGGTGGTACCGCGGCGAGATCCCGAGAGCACCCAGCGGCACTCACATGCGCAGGGTGGAGCGCGAAGAGCTCGGGAGAGCGTCCGGCGGCACCCCGAGGAGTGGGATGAGCGTGCGTCGGGTCGACCGGACGCACAGCGGCACCCGGAAGCTCACGGTGGTAGCGCGGCGAGCTCGGAAGAGCCCCGCAGCACCCCGAAGAGCGGGGTGAAGGATCGGCGTGGTCGGGAGGAGGCGGAGCGACAGCCAGAGGCACAGGGTGGTAGCGCGGTGAGCTCGGACAGTGCCCGGCGGCACCCCGAAGAGCGCGCTGAGGGCACGGGTGAGTCGGACGAGGACTCGTCGGCACCCCGAAGGGCGGGGGGAGCGGCTCGGGCAGGTGGGACGTGCGCCCGTCACCATCCCGAGGGGTGGGTTAAGGCTCGGCGTGATCGAGTTGGCGCCCGACGGCACCCGGAGGGGTGGGATGAGGGTGCGTCGGGGTTGGGAGGATGCGCAGCGACACCCGGAGGCGCAGAGCAGTAGCGCAGCAAGCTCGGCAGAGCGCCCGGAGGCACCCTGCCGAGCGGGGTGTATATACGGAGCGGTTGGAAGGCGCACTGCGACACCTGGAGGAGCACGGTAGTAGCGCGGCGAGCTCGGGAGAGCCCCGCATCACCCTGAAGAGCGGGGTGATGAATCGGCGTGGTCGGGAGGACGCGCAGCAACACGCAGAGGCGCACGCTGGTACAACGGCGAGCTCGGACAATGGTTCCAGAGCTCGGGACTCTGTAGGGTTCCAGAGGGGCTCGTAGGGTTCCGTCGAAATCTGTAGGGTTCCCTAGGGGCCCATAGAGTCCCGTAGATTGCCGTAGGGACCTGTAGGGTTGTGTAAGTGCCCGCAGGGGTTGGTAGGAGCCTGTAGGGTTCCATAAGTTTCCAGAGGGTTGTGTAGGGTTCCGTAGGGGTCTGTGGTGTTCCCTAGGGGCCT
The DNA here is from genome assembly GCF_964106895.1 of Numenius arquata. Classification (NCBI taxonomy): domain Eukaryota; kingdom Metazoa; phylum Chordata; class Aves; order Charadriiformes; family Scolopacidae; genus Numenius; species Numenius arquata. The sequence goes on from NW_027414924.1 coordinate 29,984, forward strand.
GTAGAGTCTCGTACGGTTCCGTAGGGGCCTGTAGTGTTCCCTAGGGGCCTGTAGAGTCTCGTACAGTTCCGTAGGGTCCTGTAGGTTTCCATAAGTGCCCGCAGAGGTCTGAAGGGGCCCGTCCTGTTCCGTAAGGATCCACAGGGCTCCGTAGAGCTTCGTAGGTTTCCTAGAGGCCTGTAGAGTACCGCAGGAGCCAGTAGTGTTCTGTAGGGGCCCGTAGGGTTCTTTCCATAGGGGCTGGCAGTGTTCCGTAGGGGCCTCTAGGATTGTGTAAGTGCCCGCAGGAGTCTGTGGGATTCTGTAAGGTTCCGGAGGGTTCTGCAGGGTTCCGTAGGGGCCCGTAGAGTTCCGTAGTGGCTGGTAAAGTTCCCTAGGGCCCTGTACCATTCCATAACTGCCTGCAAGGGTCTTTAGGCTTCCGTAGGGGCTGGAAGGGTTCCATAAAGTTCCGTGGGTTCCTGCAGAATTCTGCAAGTGCCCGCAAGGGCCTGTAGGGGCGCACAGTGTTTCTGTCAGGTTCCGTAGAGTTCCGTAGGGGCCATAGGTTTCCGTAGTGGCTGGTAGTATTCCGTCTGTAGGTTTCCGTAGGCACCTGCAGTGTTCTGTAGGAGCCCATAGGGTTTTAGTGAGGTTCCGTTGTGTCGCTAAGGGTCTTGTAGAGTTCTGTCGGGTCCTGGAGTATTCTGTAGGGTTCCAGAGGGCCTTGTAGGGTTCCGTCGAAATCTGAAGGGTTCCCTAGGGGCCCGTAGAGTCCCATAGATTTCCGTAGGGGCCTGTAGGGTTGTTTAAGTGACCGCAGAAGTCTGTAGGAGTCTGTGGGATTCTGTCAGATTCCGGAGGGTTCTGCAGGGTTCCGTAGGGACCCGTAGAGTTCCATAGTGGCTGGTAAAGTTCCGTAGGGCCCTGTGGGGTTCTGTATGGACCTGTAGGGTTCCGTAGGGGCCTGCAGTGTTCTGTAAGTGCCCGTAGGTGTCTGTACGGGTCTGTAGGGTTCCGTAGGCACCTGCAGTGTTCTGTAGGAGCCCATAGGGTTTTAGTGAGGTTCCGTTGTGTTGCTAAGGGTCTTGTAGAGTGCTGTCGGGTCCTGGAGTATTCTGTAGGGTTCCAGAGGGGCTGGTAGGGTTCCGTCGAAATCTGAAGGGTTCCCTAGGGGCCCGTAGAGTCCCATAGATTTCCGTAGGGGCCTGTAGGGTTGTGTAAGTGCCCGCAGGGGTTGGTAGGAGCTTGTAGGGTTCCATAAGTTTCCAGAGAGTTGTGTAGGGTTCCGTAGGGGCCTGTGGTGTTCCCTAAGGGCCTGTAGAGTCTCGTACGGTTCCGTAGGGGCCTGTGGTGTTCCCTAGGGCCCTGAAGAGTCTGTAGTTTGCCCGGTGGCACTCGCCGGCGCTGGGTGGTAGCGCGTCGAGCTCGGGAGATCGCCTGGCGGCAACCCGACGCGCAGTGTCAACGAGAGGCGATACCGGGAGAGCGCTCGGCGGCACCTGGAGGCGCACGGTGGTAGTGCGGCGAGCTCGGCAGAGCGCCCGGCGGCACCCCGAGGAGCGGGATGAGCGTGCGTCGGGTCGACCGGATGCACAGCGGCACCTGGAGGCGCACGGTGGTAGTGCGGCGAGCTCGGCAGAGCGCCCGGCGGCACCCCGAGCACCGTGGTGAAGGAGCGGCGATATCGGGAGAGCGCTCGGCCGCACTCGGAGGCGCGCAGTGGTACCGCGGCCAGATCCCGAGAGCACCCAGCGGTACTCGCATGCGCAGGGTGGAGCGCGACGAGCTCGGGAGAGCGTCCCGCGGCACCCCGAGGAGCAGGATGAGCGTGCGTCGGGTTGACCGGACGCACAGCGGCACCTGGAGGCGCACGGTGGTAGTGCGGCAAGCTCGGGAGAGCGCCCGGCTGCACCCAGACAAGCGGGGTGAAAGAGCGGCGATATCGGGAGAGCGCTCAGCGGCACTCGGAGGCGCGCGGTGGTACCGCTGCGAGCGCGGCTGATCTCCCGGCGGCACCCCGAGCACCGTGGTGAAGGTGACGCGCGGAAACAAACATTACAACTCGCAGAGAGTTATAAAGCAGGTATGTTTATTGCAGCGCTGGGTGCAAGGGGGATTTCTCCGCCAAACTTGTACACCGGTTTGTGAAGCAAGCGTCCATTTATGGTAAAAAGCATACATATTCATTATGGTGGGCAGGTTATTAAAATTAAAGGCGTTACTATTCTAATTATTTCCAAGAACTCATTATCAAAAATCTCCTCCCCTGTCCTGACCAGATGGACACCTTTCCCAGACAGTTAGGTTCCTTCTCAGCACCTCCTTAGCATGCAGCTGCTCCCGCTATCTTATACACAAAGCCATTTCTTTATCTTGGAATTCTGGGGCCCCGAGCTTTTGTTCTTTCCCAGACTGTAATACATCCGCACTAACAAACTGTAACCGTTCGTTTTCTGAATCAAAGGAGCGGCGATATTGGGAGAGCGCTCGGCGGCACTCGGAGGCGCGCTGTGGTACCGCGGCAAGATCCCGAGACCACCCAGAGGCACTCGCATGCGCAGGGTGGAGCGCGACGAGCTCGGGAGAGCGCCCGGCGGCACCCCGAGGAGCGGGATGAGCGTGCGTCGGGTCGACCGGACGCACAGCGGCACCTCGAGGCGCACGGTGGTAGTGCGGCAAGCTCGGGAAAGCGCCCGGCGGCACCCAGACAAGCAGGGTGAAGGAGCGGCGATATCGGGAGAGCGTTCAGCGGCACACGGAGGCACGCGGTGGTACCGCTGTGAGCTCGGCAGTGTGCCCGGCGGCACCCCGAGCACTGTGGTGAAGGAGCGGCGATATCGGGAGAGCGCCTGGCGGCACCCCGACGTGCGGGGTCAACGAGTGTCGATACCGGGAGAGCGCTCGGCGGCACTCGGAGGCGCACGGTGGTACCGCGGCGAGATCCCGAGAGCACCCAGCGGCACTCACATGCGCAGGGTGGAGCGCGAAGAGCTCGGGAGAGCGTCCGGCGGCACCCCGAGGAGTGGGATGAGCGTGCGTCGGGTCGACCGGACGCACAGCGGCACCCGGAAGCTCACGGTGGTAGCGCGGCGAGCTCGGAAGAGCCCCGCAGCACCCCGAAGAGCGGGGTGAAGGATCGGCGTGGTCGGGAGGAGGCGGAGCGACAGCCAGAGGCACAGGGTGGTAGCGCGGTGAGCTCGGACAGTGCCCGGCGGCACCCCGAAGAGCGCGCTGAGGGCACGGGTGAGTCGGACGAGGACTCGTCGGCACCCCGAAGGGCGGGGGGAGCGGCTCGGGCAGGTGGGACGTGCGCCCGTCACCATCCCGAGGGGTGGGTTAAGGCTCGGCGTGATCGAGTTGGCGCCCGACGGCACCCGGAGGGGTGGGATGAGGGTGCGTCGGGGTTGGGAGGATGCGCAGCGACACCCGGAGGCGCAGAGCAGTAGCGCAGCAAGCTCGGCAGAGCGCCCGGAGGCACCCTGCCGAGCGGGGTGTATATACGGAGCGGTTGGAAGGCGCACTGCGACACCTGGAGGAGCACGGTAGTAGCGCGGCGAGCTCGGGAGAGCCCCGCATCACCCTGAAGAGCGGGGTGATGAATCGGCGTGGTCGGGAGGACGCGCAGCAACACGCAGAGGCGCACGCTGGTACAACGGCGAGCTCGGACAATGGTTCCAGAGCTCGGGACTCTGTAGGGTTCCAGAGGGGCTCGTAGGGTTCCGTCGAAATCTGTAGGGTTCCCTAGGGGCCCATAGAGTCCCGTAGATTGCCGTAGGGACCTGTAGGGTTGTGTAAGTGCCCGCAGGGGTTGGTAGGAGCCTGTAGGGTTCCATAAGTTTCCAGAGGGTTGTGTAGGGTTCCGTAGGGGTCTGTGGTGTTCCCTAGGGGCCTGTAGAGTCTCGTACGGTTCCGTAGGGGCCTGTAGTGTTCCCTAGGGGCCTGTAGAGTCTCGTACAGTTCCGTAGGGTCCTGTAGGTTTCCATAAGTGCCCGCAGAGGTCTGAAGGGGCCCGTCCTGTTCCGTAAGGATCCACAGGGCTCCGTAGAGCTTCGTAGGTTTCCTAGAGGCCTGTAGAGTACCGCAGGAGCCAGTAGTGTTCTGTAGGGGCCCGTAGGGTTCTTTCCATAGGGGCTGGCAGTGTTCCGTAGGGGCCTCTAGGATTGTGTAAGTGCCCGCAGGAGTCTGTGGGATTCTGTAAGGTTCCGGAGGGTTCTGCAGGGTTCCGTAGGGGCCCGTAGAGTTCCGTAGTGGCTGGTAAAGTTCCCTAGGGCCCTGTACCATTCCATAACTGCCTGCAAGGGTCTTTAGGCTTCCGTAGGGGCTGGAAGGGTTCCATAAAGTTCCGTGGGTTCCTGCAGAATTCTACAAGTGCCCGCAAGGGCCTGTAGGGGCGCACAGTGTTTCTGTCAGGTTCCGTAGAGTTCCGTAGGGGCCATAGGTTTCCGTAGTGGCTGGTAGTATTCCGTCTGTAGGTTTCCGTAGGCACCTGCAGTGTTCTGTAGGAGCCCATAGGGTTTTAGTGAGGTTCCGTTGTGTCGCTAAGGGTCTTGTAGAGTTCTGTCGGGTCCTGGAGTATTCTGTAGGGTTCCAGAGGGCCTTGTAGGGTTCCGTCGAAATCTGAAGGGTTCCCTAGGGGCCCGTAGAGTCCCATAGATTTCCGTAGGGGCCTGTAGGGTTGTTTAAGTGACCGCAGAAGTCTGTAGGAGTCTGTGGGATTCTGTCAGATTCCGGAGGGTTCTGCAGGGTTCCGTAGGGACCCGTAGAGTTCCATAGTGGCTGGTAAAGTTCCGTAGGGCCCTGTGGGGTTCTGTATGGACCTGTAGGGTTCCGTAGGGGCCTGCAGTGTTCTGTAAGTGCCCGTAGGTGTCTGTACGGGTCTGTAGGGTTCCGTAGGCACCTGCAGTGTTCTGTAGGAGCCCATAGGGTTTTAGTGAGGTTCCGTTGTGTTGCTAAGGGTCTTGTAGAGTGCTGTCGGGTCCTGGAGTATTCTGTAGGGTTCCAGAGGGGCTGGTAGGGTTCCGTCGAAATCTGAAGGGTTCCCTAGGGGCCCGTAGAGTCCCATAGATTTCCGTAGGGGCCTGTAGGGTTGTGTAAGTGCCCGCAGGGGTTGGTAGGAGCTTGTAGGGTTCCATAAGTTTCCAGAGAGTTGTGTAGGGTTCCGTAGGGGCCTGTGGTGTTCCCTAAGGGCCTGTAGAGTCTCGTACGGTTCCGTAGGGGCCTGTGGTGTTCCCTAGGGCCCTGAAGAGTCTGTAGTTTGCCCGGTGGCACTCGCCGGCGCTGGGTGGTAGCGCGTCGAGCTCGGGAGATCGCCTGGCGGCAACCCGACGCGCAGTGTCAACGAGAGGCGATACCGGGAGAGCGCTCGGCGGCACCTGGAGGCGCACGGTGGTAGTGCGGCGAGCTCGGCAGAGCGCCCGGCGGCACCCCGAGGAGCGGGATGAGCGTGCGTCGGGTCGACCGGATGCACAGCGGCACCTGGAGGCGCACGGTGGTAGTGCGGCGAGCTCGGCAGAGCGCCCGGCGGCACCCCGAGCACCGTGGTGAAGGAGCGGCGATATCGGGAGAGCGCTCGGCCGCACTCGGAGGCGCGCAGTGGTACCGCGGCCAGATCCCGAGAGCACCCAGCGGTACTCGCATGCGCAGGGTGGAGCGCGACGAGCTCGGGAGAGCGTCCCGCGGCACCCCGAGGAGCAGGATGAGCGTGCGTCGGGTTGACCGGACGCACAGCGGCACCTGGAGGCGCACGGTGGTAGTGCGGCAAGCTCGGGAGAGCGCCCGGCTGCACCCAGACAAGCGGGGTGAAAGAGCGGCGATATCGGGAGAGCGCTCAGCGGCACTCGGAGGCGCGCGGTGGTACCGCTGCGAGCGCGGCTGATCTCCCGGCGGCACCCCGAGCACCGTGGTGAAGGTGACGCGCGGAAACAAACATTACAACTCGCAGAGAGTTATAAAGCAGGTATGTTTATTGCAGCGCTGGGTGCAAGGGGGATTTCTCCGCCAAACTTGTACACCGGTTTGTGAAGCAAGCGTCCATTTATGGTAAAAAGCATACATATTCATTATGGTGGGCAGGTTATTAAAATTAAAGGCGTTACTATTCTAATTATTTCCAAGAACTCATTATCAAAAATCTCCTCCCCTGTCCTGACCAGATGGACACCTTTCCCAGACAGTTAGGTTCCTTCTCAGCACCTCCTTAGCATGCAGCTGCTCCCGCTATCTTATACACAAAGCCATTTCTTTATCTTGGAATTCTGGGGCCCCGAGCTTTTGTTCTTTCCCAGACTGTAATACATCCGCACTAACAAACTGTAACCGTTCGTTTTCTGAATCAAAGGAGCGGCGATATTGGGAGAGCGCTCGGCGGCACTCGGAGGCGCGCTGTGGTACCGCGGCAAGATCCCGAGACCACCCAGAGGCACTCGCATGCGCAGGGTGGAGCGCGACGAGCTCGGGAGAGCGCCCGGCGGCACCCCGAGGAGCGGGATGAGTGTGCGTCGGGTCGACCGGACGCACAGCGGCACCTCGAGGCGCACGGTGGTAGTGCGGCAAGCTCGGGAAAGCGCCCGGCGGCACCCAGACAAGCAGGGTGAAGGAGCGGCGATATCGGGAGAGCGTTCAGCGGCACACGGAGGCACGCGGTGGTACCGCTGTGAGCTCGGCAGTGTGCCCGGCGGCACCCCGAGCACTGTGGTGAAGGAGCGGCGATATCGGGAGAGCGCCTGGCGGCACCCCGACGTGCGGGGTCAACGAGTGTCGATACCGGGAGAGCGCTCGGCGGCACTCGGAGGCGCACGGTGGTACCGCGGCGAGATCCCGAGAGCACCCAGCGGCACTCACATGCGCAGGGTGGAGCGCGAAGAGCTCGGGAGAGCGTCCGGCGGCACCCCGAGGAGTGGGATGAGCGTGCGTCGGGTCGACCGGACGCACAGCGGCACCCGGAAGCTCACGGTGGTAGCGCGGCGAGCTCGGAAGAGCCCCGCAGCACCCCGAAGAGCGGGGTGAAGGATCGGCGTGGTCGGGAGGAGGCGGAGCGACAGCCAGAGGCACAGGGTGGTAGCGCGGTGAGCTCGGACAGTGCCCGGCGGCACCCCGAAGAGCGCGCTGAGGGCACGGGTGAGTCGGACGAGGACTCGTCGGCACCCCGAAGGGCGGGGGGAGCGGCTCGGGCAGGTGGGACGTGCGCCCGTCACCATCCCGAGGGGTGGGTTAAGGCTCGGCGTGATCGAGTTGGCGCCCGACGGCACCCGGAGGGGTGGGATGAGGGTGCGTCGGGGTTGGGAGGATGCGCAGCGACACCCGGAGGCGCAGAGCAGTAGCGCAGCAAGCTCGGCAGAGCGCCCGGAGGCACCCTGCCGAGCGGGGTGTATATACGGAGCGGTTGGAAGGCGCACTGCGACACCTGGAGGAGCACGGTAGTAGCGCGGCGAGCTCGGGAGAGCCCCGCATCACCCTGAAGAGCGGGGTGATGAATCGGCGTGGTCGGGAGGACGCGCAGCAACACGCAGAGGCGCACGCTGGTACAACGGCGAGCTCGGACAATGGTTCCAGAGCTCGGGACTCTGTAGGGTTCCAGAGGGGCTCGTAGGGTTCCGTCGAAATCTGTAGGGTTCCCTAGGGGCCCATAGAGTCCCGTAGATTGCCGTAGGGACCTGTAGGGTTGTGTAAGTGCCCGCAGGGGTTGGTAGGAGCCTGTAGGGTTCCATAAGTTTCCAGAGGGTTGTGTAGGGTTCCGTAGGGGTCTGTGGTGTTCCCTAGGGGCCTGTAGAGTCTCGTACGGTTCCGTAGGGGCCTGTAGTGTTCCCTAGGGGCCTGTAGAGTCTCGTACAGTTCCGTAGGGTCCTGTAGGTTTCCATAAGTGCCCGCAGAGGTCTGAAGGGGCCCGTCCTGTTCCGTAAGGATCCACAGGGCTCCGTAGAGCTTCGTAGGTTTCCTAGAGGCCTGTAGAGTACCGCAGGAGCCAGTAGTGTTCTGTAGGGGCCCGTAGGGTTCTTTCCATAGGGGCTGGCAGTGTTCCGTAGGGGCCTCTAGGATTGTGTAAGTGCCCGCAGGAGTCTGTGGGATTCTGTAAGGTTCCGGAGGGTTCTGCAGGGTTCCGTAGGGGCCCGTAGAGTTCCGTAGTGGCTGGTAAAGTTCCCTAGGGCCCTGTACCATTCCATAACTGCCTGCAAGGGTCTTTAGGCTTCCGTAGGGGCTGGAAGGGTTCCATAAAGTTCCGTGGGTTCCTGCAGAATTCTACAAGTGCCCGCAAGGGCCTGTAGGGGCGCACAGTGTTTCTGTCAGGTTCCGTAGAGTTCCGTAGGGGCCATAGGTTTCCGTAGTGGCTGGTAGTATTCCGTCTGTAGGTTTCCGTAGGCACCTGCAGTGTTCTGTAGGAGCCCATAGGGTTTTAGTGAGGTTCCGTTGTGTCGCTAAGGGTCTTGTAGAGTTCTGTCGGGTCCTGGAGTATTCTGTAGGGTTCCAGAGGGCCTTGTAGGGTTCCGTCGAAATCTGAAGGGTTCCCTAGGGGCCCGTAGAGTCCCATAGATATCCGTAGGGGCCTGTAGGGTTGTTTAAGTGACCGCAGAAGTCTGTAGGAGTCTGTGGGATTCTGTCAGATTCCGGAGGGTTCTGCAGGGTTCCGTAGGGACCCGTAGAGTTCCATAGTGGCTGGTAAAGTTCCGTAGGGCCCTGTGGGGTTCTGTATGGACCTGTAGGGTTCCGTAGGGGCCTGCAGTGTTCTGTAAGTGCCCGTAGGTGTCTGTACGGGTCTGTAGGGTTCCGTAGGCACCTGCAGTGTTCTGTAGGAGCCCATAGGGTTTTAGTGAGGTTCCGTTGTGTTGCTAAGGGTCTTGTAGAGTGCTGTCGGGTCCTGGAGTATTCTGTAGGGTTCCAGAGGGGCTGGTAGGGTTCCGTCGAAATCTGAAGGGTTCCCTAGGGGCCCGTAGAGTCCCATAGATTTCCGTAGGGGCCTGTAGGGTTGTGTAAGTGCCCGCAGGGGTTGGTAGGAGCTTGTAGGGTTCCATAAGTTTCCAGAGAGTTGTGTAGGGTTCCGTAGGGGCCTGTGGTGTTCCCTAAGGGCCTGTAGAGTCTCGTACGGTTCCGTAGGGGCCTGTGGTGTTCCCTAGGGCCCTGAAGAGTCTGTAGTTTGCCCGGTGGCACTCGCCGGCGCTGGGTGGTAGCGCGTCGAGCTCGGGAGATCGCCTGGCGGCAACCCGACGCGCAGTGTCAACGAGAGGCGATACCGGGAGAGCGCTCGGCGGCACCTGGAGGCGCACGGTGGTAGTGCGGCGAGCTCGGCAGAGCGCCCGGCGGCACCCCGAGGAGCGGGATGAGCGTGCGTCGGGTCGACCGGATGCACAGCGGCACCTGGAGGCGCACGGTGGTAGTGCGGCGAGCTCGGCAGAGCGCCCGGCGGCACCCCGAGCACCGTGGTGAAGGAGCGGCGATATCGGGAGAGCGCTCGGCCGCACTCGGAGGCGCGCAGTGGTACCGCGGCCAGATCCCGAGAGCACCCAGCGGTACTCGCATGCGCAGGGTGGAGCGCGACGAGCTCGGGAGAGCGTCCCGCGGCACCCCGAGGAGCAGGATGAGCGTGCGTCGGGTTGACCGGACGCACAGCGGCACCTGGAGGCGCACGGTGGTAGTGCGGCAAGCTCGGGAGAGCGCCCGGCTGCACCCAGACAAGCGGGGTGAAAGAGCGGCGATATCGGGAGAGCGCTCAGCGGCACTCGGAGGCGCGCGGTGGTACCGCTGCGAGCGCGGCTGATCTCCCGGCGGCACCCCGAGCACCGTGGTGAAGGTGACGCGCGGAAACAAACATTACAACTCGCAGAGAGTTATAAAGCAGGTATGTTTATTGCAGCGCTGGGTGCAAGGGGGATTTCTCCGCCAAACTTGTACACCGGTTTGTGAAGCAAGCGTCCATTTATGGTAAAAAGCATACATATTCATTATGGTGGGCAGGTTATTAAAATTAAAGGCGTTACTATTCTAATTATTTCCAAGAACTCATTATCAAAAATCTCCTCCCCTGTCCTGACCAGATGGACACCTTTCCCAGACAGTTAGGTTCCTTCTCAGCACCTCCTTAGCATGCAGCTGCTCCCGCTATCTTATACACAAAGCCATTTCTTTATCTTGGAATTCTGGGGCCCCGAGCTTTTGTTCTTTCCCAGACTGTAATACATCCGCACTAACAAACTGTAACCGTTCGTTTTCTGAATCAAAGGAGCGGCGATATTGGGAGAGCGCTCGGCGGCACTCGGAGGCGCGCTGTGGTACCGCGGCAAGATCCCGAGACCACCCAGAGGCACTCGCATGCGCAGGGTGGAGCGCGACGAGCTCGGGAGAGCGCCCGGCGGCACCCCGAGGAGCGGGATGAGTGTGCGTCGGGTCGACCGGACGCACAGCGGCACCTCGAGGCGCACGGTGGTAGTGCGGCAAGCTCGGGAAAGCGCCCGGCGGCACCCAGACAAGCAGGGTGAAGGAGCAGCGATATCGGGAGAGCGTTCAGCGGCACACGGAGGCACGCGGTGGTACCGCTGTGAGCTCGGCAGTGTGCCCGGCGGCACCCCGAGCACTGTGGTGAAGGAGCGGCGATATCGGGAGAGCGCCTGGCGGCACCCCGACGTGCGGGGTCAACGAGTGTCGATACCGGGAGAGCGCTCGGCGGCACTCGGAGGCGCACGGTGGTACCGCGGCGAGATCCCGAGAGCACCCAGCGGCACTCACATGCGCAGGGTGGAGCGCGAAGAGCTCGGGAGAGCGTCCGGCGGCACCCCGAGGAGTGGGATGAGCGTGCGTCGGGTCGACCGGACGCACAGCGGCACCCGGAAGCTCACGGTGGTAGCGCGGCGAGCTCGGAAGAGCCCCGCAGCACCCCGAAGAGCGGGGTGAAGGATCGGCGTGGTCGGGAGGAGGCGGAGCGACAGCCAGAGGCACAGGGTGGTAGCGCGGTGAGCTCGGACAGTGCCCGGCGGCACCCCGAAGAGCGCGCTGAGGGCACGGGTGAGTCGGACGAGGACTCGTCGGCACCCCGAAGGGCGGGGGGAGCGGCTCGGGCAGGTGGGACGTGCGCCCGTCACCATCCCGAGGGGTGGGTTAAGGCTCGGCGTGATCGAGTTGGCGCCCGACGGCACCTGGAGGGGTGGGATGAGGGTGCGTCGGGGTTGGGAGGATGCGCAGCGACACCCGGAGGCGCAGAGCAGTAGCGCAGCAAGCTCGGCAGAGCGCCCGGAGGCACCCTGCCGAGCGGGGTGTATATACGGAGCGGTTGGAAGGCGCACTGCGACACCTGGAGGAGCACGGTAGTAGCGCGGCGAGCTCGGGAGAGCCCCGCATCACCCTGAAGAGCGGGGTGATGAATCGGCGTGGTCGGGAGGACGCGCAGCAACACGCAGAGGCGCACGCTGGTACAACGGCGAGCTCGGACAATGGTTCCAGAGCTCGGGACTCTGTAGGGTTCCAGAGGGGCTCGTAGGGTTCCGTCGAAATCTGTAGGGTTCCCTAGGGGCCCATAGAGTCCCGTAGATTGCCGTAGGGACCTGTAGGGTTGTGTAAGTGCCCGCAGGGGTTGGTAGGAGCCTGTAGGGTTCCATAAGTTTCCAGAGGGTTGTGTAGGGTTCCGTAGGGGTCTGTGGTGTTCCCTAGGGGCCTGTAGAGTCTCGTACGGTTCCGTAGGGGCCTGTAGTGTTCCCTAGGGGCCTGTAGAGTCTCGTACAGTTCCGTAGGGTCCTGTAGGTTTCCATAAGTGCCCGCAGAGGTCTGAAGGGGCCCGTACTGTGCCGTAAGGATCCACAGGGCTCCGTAGAGCTTCGTAGGTTTCCTAGAGGCCTGTAGAGTACCGCAGGAGCCAGTAGTGTTCTGTAGGGGCCCGTAGGGTTCTTTCCATAGGGGCTGGCAGTGTTCCGTAAGGGCCTCTAGGATTGTGTAAGTGCCCGCAGGAGTCTGTGGGATTCTGTAAGGTTCCGGAGGGTTCTGCAGGGTTCCGTAGGGGCCCGTAGAGTTCCGTAGTGGCTGGTAAAGTTCCCTAGGGCCCTGTACCATTCCATAACTGCCTGCAAGGGTCTTTAGGCTTCCGTAGGGGCTGGAAGGGTTCCATAAAGTTCCGTGGGTTCCTGCAGAATTCTGCAAGTGCCCGCAAGGGCCTGTAGGGGCGCACAGTGTTTCTGTCAGGTTCCGTAGAGTTCCGTAGGGGCCATAGGTTTCCGTAGTGGCTGGTAGTATTCCGTCTGTAGGTTTCCGTAGGCACCTGCAGTGTTCTGTAGGAGCCCATAGGGTTTTTAGTGAGGTTCCGTTGTGTCGCTAAGGGTCTTGTAGAGTTCTGTCGGGTCCTGGAGTATTCTGTAGGGTTCCAGAGGGCCTTGTAGGGTTCCGTCGAAATCTGAAGGGTTCCCTAGGGGCC
>NW_027414925.1:0-160736 GCF_964106895.1 Numenius arquata
GAGTTGGGTGGAGAGAAACTTGATGAAATTCAACAAGGACAAGTGTAGGGTGCTGCACCTGGGGAGGAATAACCCCGTTCAGGTGGGGGGCTGACCTCCTGGAAAGCAGCTCTGTAGAGAGGACCTGGGAGTGCTGGTGGACAACAAGTTGCCCATGAGCCAGCAAGGCCATGGCCCAGAAGGCCAATGGTCTCCTGGGGTGCATTACAACGAGCATGCCCAGCAGGTGGAGGGAGGTCATCCTCCAGCTCTGCTCGGCCCTGGTGAGGCCCCATCTGGAGTACTGTGCCCAGTTCTGTGCTCCCTGGTTCAAGAAGGACAGGGAACTAGTGGAGAGAGTCCAGCGGAGGGCTACGAAGATGATCAAGCAAATGGAGCACTTCTCTTACAAGAAAAGGCTGAGAGACCTGGGTCTGTTTAGCCTGGAGAAGAGAAGACTCAGAGGGGATCTTGTCAGTCCTTATAAATAACTAAAGGGTGGATTAAGTTGCAAATTGTAAAACTAGGCCAAGAGGCCAGTTTGCCTTGGCCTCAATCATTACCTCTGGCACTCCTGAGAGTTAGAACTAAGCCCAGAATGAAGGAAGGGCTAAGTCCTTTTGAAATATCGTATGGGAGACCCTATATTGCGCAGGCGGGAACATCAACTGAAATCGGGAACAAAGTATTAACTGATTATATAATAAGCCTGCAGAAACAGCTTCGGGAAATAGAGAAGCTGGTCTTAGGAACTAGAGCCCGAGGTCTCGATGGGCCTGTGCACGATATTGAACCGGGAGATTATGTGTGTGTTAGATCTCTTTCAGATTCACCTTTAAAGCCGAAATGGGAACTTCCATTCCAGGTGCTGCTGACTTCTCACACAGCAGTCAAATTTAATCTTGAACAAGCCTCACGGGTACATCATACCAGAGTGAAGAAAGCCCCTGAACCTAAACTACGATGGGAATCAACACCTACCGGACCTCTAAAACTTCGTCTCCAAAGACAGTCATTTGGACTCTTGTAGCCTTACTGTGCTGTGGCTTAGTAGGTGCATCCATTAACGCAAATGCTTACGCATCCCTTGTAAAGAGTGTTGTAAAATATACCAATGTTAGTGACTGTTGGATATGTGAGCAAGCTGATGACCTTGATTCTCCACTTTTTGGAGTCCCTGTAAGCAACTGGACAGACATAAATCCGTATGAAATGCTTAAAACCTCATATTCCTGTCAGACAGAATGCTCTACATTAGAGCAAGTAACCTATACTTTAGCATTAGTAAACCACTCTGTGCCGTACATAAGTTACAACCCTGCGGGAGCATCGCTAGGGCAATTTAGCTGTTCGGACCTCGGCAACTGGACCACAATAGCTTTGGTCAAAGGGAACATAACTAGCATTGACAAGCCAATAAACTATACAAAAGCTTCTCCAGGAGAAGGAGAACAGAAGTGGGCACAATACTTGTATGGCAGAAGCACTGCCGATACTTCCCTGGCTATAAATGCTACCTGTAACCTACCGGATGGGTATTGGTGGCTCTGCGGAGATCTAAAGGCTAGAAAGCAGCTGCCACGACATTGGACAGGAGACTGTACTATGGGTTATCTAGCTCCTCCATTACAAATGTTCCATAGAAATGGTATGAGAGGTATTGTATGGGGTGTTCGGAGAAAATTCAATACACGAACAATCTCCAACCCTTTACTTAGATATAACACCAGATTTCACAGTTTTGTCAGAGTTCTGCTTCCTTCACTAGGCGTGTACCAACTAGAACGGGCCATAGTTAATATTTCGGCAGAAATGGAAATAATAGCAAACTCAACTGCTGATGCCCTTTTCCGTTTGGGCAAGGAACTAGAATCCCTGAAGGGCATGGTCATACAAAATAGAACGGCCCTAGATATAATAAGAGCTAATGTAGGGGGAGCCTGTACGCTGATCAATACAAGCTGCTGTACTTATGTCGATGGGTCAGGTAAGATAGAAACTGATATCCAGAAAATTTGGGAACATGCAAAGGTCTTACACCAAGTGGCCCAAGATGGTGCTTCTCTAGGTTTTACTAAGCTCTGGGAAAAGCTTACATCATGGTTACCTAATTTTATATGGCTTAAGCAGCTCTTCGTAGCAGTAATTATGTTTATTGTACTAGGATTATTAGCGTGTTGTATGTTACAATGTTTTATGTGGATGTGCTAACAAACTGGGAGCTCATATGAAGAGTGGAAAAAGCATAAGCTCAGAGAGAATGTTGAAAGTGGCCAATACTTTGCCAAAACCCTCAAAGGAAATGGCATGATATAGCAAAAGAATTTGCAAAGGTGAAAGAAAAGGGGGGACTTGATTCGGAGAACAAATGGTTCAACGTAGTTAGTGTAGATTTAGTACAGCTTGGCAAAGAACAGAGCTCGGAGCCCAGCATTCCAAGATAAGGAACTGGCCTTGTGTATAAGATAGCAGGAACAGCCTGCACGCTAAGGAGGAACCCAGTTGTCTGGGTGAAGTGTCCATCTGGTCGGGACCAGTTTCGCGGCTTGGGGTCCAGCCAACCCAGCATTCTAAGCCAAAGGTAAAAGTACACGGTGAAGAAGACTATGAGCCTTCCTCCAGAAGACCCCGGCCCACGACCACGGGGCGACAGTATGCATGCGGCGAGGGGAGGAGACTTATGATAATGAGTTCCTAGAAATAATTAGAATAGTAATGCCTTTTCTTTAATTATAATAACCCAGCCCACATTAATGAATATGTATGCTTTTTATCATAAATAGACGCTTGTTTTACGACCCGCTGTGCAAGTTTGGAGGAGCGATCCCTCTTGCACCCGGCGCCGCAATAAACATACCTGCTTTATAACTCTCTGCGAGTTGTAGAGTCTGTTTCTGCGCCTCACCCTGGACCTGTGGCCCTGTGGATGAGGCTGTGCTGGGTGGGAGAGGAGATCAGGGGCTACCTCTGGCCAAGGCACTGCAGGAGGTGGCAGGAAGGTGCTCAAATTCCCCCTCCCACGGTATTTCTGCAAACACCTCTCTGTCCCTCCCTGCCCGTGTCTCTGCTGCCTGGAGGTGTCCCTGCCAGGAGCTGTTTATCTGTCCCCAGGTCTCCTCCTGCCACTGCTCACAGACCACATCTCACCTGCTGGGGGCTCAGCTCTGCCCTGCAGACACCTTCTGGCAGTTGGGGAAGGCCACGGGCCATCTCTGTGTATGCAGCAGGAAAAAGAGCAGCTCAGGTAAGTGCTAATGAAAACGGGGGTCTCCATTCCCTCTCCATAGTCGAGAAATAAATTCCTGTCACCCACCGCCCACCTTACCAACCAAGAGGAGAAAAGTTAAAGCACAAACTGCTTCCCTTTCAGGTAAATGCTACCACAAAGTCCTTCTTCAAGAAGACTCTCTGGAGAAGTCCTGGGGGTGATCTAGAGCTGTGACCAGCTCTGACCCATACAACACCTCCTAGACCTCTTGTTAGGAGTCACTCCTCGCAGACTCAGCTTCTCCCCACAACACCGTGGGGAGCTCCCCGGGCAGGCTGAGAGCTGACCCTGGCAGGCGGCAGAGTCCCTGCCCCGGCACACAGACCCCTGGGGTGAAGGGACCCTGCTCTGAAGGACAGCCCTGGGCACCCTTGGATGCACACCCACCTTCACAATCTGCAGCTCTCCCTGACACAAGAAACCTGTCGTGGCCTTTCCGTCTGATGGTGCAGCAGGGAGTCCCTGCTCTGCAACTCATTCTTCTCCTCCGCACAGCCATGGGATATGTCAGCTTTAGGAGACCCCTCCAGGAACTCATGTGCATTGCCCTGCACCCAGAGACTTACCGTGTTAAGGGCTGTGAAGATTTCTCCCCCAGCGAACACTCAGCTTTCCTCCCACTCGACACTGCTTCTTCTCATGGCCTCGCTCCTGCTCCCTGCTGGGCTTGGCAGAAGAGCTGCTCCTGGGCAGAGCTGTCTCTCTGCAGCGCTGCCCCATGGCCAGGAGCTCCCTCCATCCCAGGAGCCCAGCCCAGCTCAGCAGCAGAGCAACAGCCCAAGGCATTTTAGTGACCCCTCTGGTGGGTTTGGTACCGAGTCCATGAAACTCAAAGCCCGAGAGGAAGTTGAAACGACTCTCAAGAAGTCCGAGTCAGATGAAAACTCCAAAGCTTCCTGGAGTGTTAATGGTCCCACTGAGGACCATTACTGACAAAGCCTCCCCAGAGGCTGCTTAGAGCAGAAAACTGGAGTCAGAGATGACAGGTAGACAAAGGGACTGTAAAGGTGGGACAGATTCGGAGTAAACCTGGGTGTGTTACATTACGCCAAAGTGCCAAGCCGTGACCCCCAGCCCCTGGGAAGGGACATCCTGTCCCTCACACGTTACTCAGAACTCTTCCTGGGGCAGTGTGATCTGGGGACGTTCAATGTCAAGGGCAGGACTACAGTCCGACACCTCCCAGGCTCTCAGGTGGGGAAGGGGAGGCAACGAGACCCTGGCGCTGTAAGGATAAGGTGCTTCCTCATAGGCATCAGTGGCAGAGACGACAGCCAGAGCCGAGGGGAGAAAGAGCTCATCTCTGTTGGTGCTTCTCTCAGACTTTCTTCGCCCCTCTCTCAGCTCCACCATAGGCTGTCCTACAGTGTCCCACACCTGCACCTCTTTTTCTGCAGGCTGTAGACATCCCCCCTGCTACCGCACCTTGCTCTCACCTCAGCACCTTCCTTCCTTTACTGACATCTCTCTGTCCCCCCTGGATGTCCCCTGCAACACAAACCTTGTGCCGAGTCTATCTCCCTCTGGGTGACTTGTAACGCCACAGCACTGCCCTGTGAGTGACATTTCTTTTTCCTCATGTCCAGTTTGGACCTCCCCAGCTGCATGTTTTGTCATTATTTCTTTCTCGTGTTTCCACTACAAAACAAAAAAACTTCATCATCTCTGAAATCACCCTTCAAGCACTCTCAGGCTACTCTCATACTTCCTGGAGCCCACACACTGCTGGGCCAAAGAACTCCGGGTCCCTCAGCAACTCCACACAGCTCATATGCACTAGGTCCCAAACCCCGTCTTGGCAGAGCTCCACTCGACACTCTCTAGTCCTTCCCTACTTCTCCAAAATGAGGAGCAACACACTGGGACACACCAATGCGTCTGGGGCCACAGCAGTGCTGAGCTGAGGAGGATGAGAACTCAAGCTGTCTGGGTGGCCCGCACTCCTCCTCACGCAGTCCCATACGCACCTCTCCTTGTTCATAGTGTCCACGCTCTGCTGGCTTGTAGGGCATCCCTCGTAGTGCCCAGGCCTTCTCCTCAGAGTCACTGCTCAGCCGATCAGGCCCCTGATGTATGGGGTTATTCTTCCCCTTCCTCCCTGGCACCCACCAATGCAGGACTTGCCACTTCTCCTTGAAAAAATTCAGTTGACTTCCATTGGCCGAATCCCAGAGTTTCTCAAGGTCCCCACGGACTGAAGCACCATTAGCCCAGCTTTTCATGTTGACATGCAGCTGGCTCATCTTGACTGGGGTGTCTCTCACAAGAGAACAGCATGAGGAGTTGCAGGGCACTACAAACACTTGCACCTAGAGAAACTGTGGTCTCGGGGGTCTGGTGCTGATTAAGTCATAGGTCTGGACCCAGAGGGGAAGTTGCCCTTTAAGGGAGAGAGAGGCAGGAATCCGTGGAGCTCTGCCTGGGGGTGGATGACGAGTCAGCTGAGAGCTGAAGGGCCAGCAGGAGAAGGCAGAACAATGTGGGCACCGCTGTGGTGGGCGGATGTCTGCTATGGATCCCTTGATCAGAAAGAGGAAGGAGATGAGGCCTTCTTCAGACAACTGGAAGAAGCCTCATGTTTGCAGGCCCTGGTCCTCACGGCAGACCTAAACTATCCCAGCATTTTCATCAAGAAAATTGTCAGTGACTGAGGAGGAATCTGTTTACAAAGCTCTCTGTTATACCTGGCAAAGTTCAAGCGTGGATGGAAAGGGTGTCCTGAAAACAGAATAGTTTTAAACATGGGCTCTTTGTCATTTCCATGTTTGTCTCAAGGTTCCTTCTCTTGGGCTTCCCCCTCTCCTCCACCATCAGGAGCGCCTGATGGCAATCACTCTCCTGGTTTTGCAGCTGGTGATCTCACTTTTCCCTGTTGAGGGGCCTGGTTGACAGAGCCCCTTGGAGGCAGTACTGAAGGGCAAAGGAGTCCAGGAAGGCTGGACATTCTTCAAGAACAGTTGGACTCAATGATCTTAAGGGTCCTTTCCAACCTAAAGGATTTTATGAGCCCATGACTCTTTTGAATCTTGGGACTTTGTTTCACCCTCGCCCCTTCTTTGGGAGGCTCTTTGGGAGCAGTGCCCTGGGCACTGCTCCCCCTCACATCCCACCGCCCCCCGTTAAGAGCCCTGAGCCACAAGTGAGGGGCAGGATCTGCCTCCCCAGGGCCTGGGGGTGAGGGCTTGGACTTTCTGCTTCCTCAAACAAAGCCAGGGTTTCCTCAGCATTACAGCCACTTGCACTCTGCCTTTGCCTACCTGCAATCACAGCCTCCAATTGCCTGCTCTAACGAGTCCCTGGGGAGCCCTTGTCAGTAACTGCTCTCAGTGGGGCTCGTTAACGCTTCCAGGAAGTGTGGGTTTGGCTTCTGATTTCTGGAGCACTTTCCTCAATCTTCTCTCAGTAGCTGAGGTCCGTGGACTCAGCAGCAAATACCCCATGGGGCTCGTTAAAAGACAGAAAGCCTTAACAAGGAATTTCTCTCTTTACGATTTCCTTCAAGACTTGTACAGCTACTTGGGGAGATTTTGTGGTGTAGTTGAGGAGGAAGATTTCAAAGTGCATCTAAGGAAAATGGCTTCTTAATTATAGAGGATGTAATTTATTACTGTTCAGCTTAAAGAGGAGGTGATAGAAGCATTCTCCAAGTGACACTGAGGCAGAGTGTCTCCTCAGGAGGTCTGGACAGGTAGGAAAAGCAGTCCCTTGATGTCCATCACTGTATGGACAGCTTTGCTCCTCACCTCCCCAACCCCACCAGGTCTGACTTTGCCCGCCTGGGACTGACATCACTGTTCCTTGCATTAGGCTTCTCCACTCAAGTCAGGATGTTGCAGCTCCATTGCACCATCTCCCACCTGCTCTCCTCAGAGACCTGCCTGCTCACAGCCACAGGGGAATTCTGCCTGTTCTTGAGAAAAGAAAAGTAACGCATTAAAAATTTTCATAAACAATAAAACACTGTGTAATCATATGCAAAGTACAAGCTGCCTCTAATGAGGTCGCCTTTCTACAATATACAGTCGAGGTAGGAAGATACACAAAGATAGATACGAACATCGTTAAAGAGCTGGCTGAGGAGACAATTAGATTACTGAGAGACAGGCAAGGTTTTACTCCCTGAAGGTGAAAGCAGCAGCAGAGGTGAGAGGTACCTGAATGAACAAAGAGCAAAGGCAGGAGAAAACTGGAGAATGATGGAAAGGGCCTTTTCCTAGACAGTCTGCATCTGAAAAGATGACTTTGCAAATGATCATTGTATCAGGACGAGTGTAAGTATAGGAAAGATTAGAGGAACAAAATGCACCGTATAACAGACAAAACAGTTGTAGTGAAGCCACAAGGGAAGATCAAGATTTCTTTGGAATATCCCCTTTGGAAGGTGACAGGATTGGCAGAGCTCTCTTGTGAGTGAGGACAAGCCAATG
Organism: Numenius arquata; assembly: GCF_964106895.1. Lineage (NCBI taxonomy): Eukaryota > Metazoa > Chordata > Aves > Charadriiformes > Scolopacidae > Numenius > Numenius arquata. The sequence continues at coordinate 7,675 of NW_027414925.1, forward strand.
TTGCCCCCATCTTTGAAAGAGGCCCAGCCCAGGGACCCACAGGCTGTACAAGCTCCCTGGGGTGATTAGTGTGCCATCAATTAGAGTCCTCTTGGGTGACATTTCTGGGCACCAGAAAGAGAAGAATGTGTCCAAAAGCAGTCAGCGCGGACTTGCCGAGGGTAAATCATGCCTCAGTAAGGAAATGATGACAGCAGGGAAAGCTCTCGGGTTTCCTGTGTCCATGGAAGTCAGTCAGATGTTGGTACGGTCAGACCAGCTGCAGCTTTCTTGTCCTGCTCCAGGCAGGATTCTCAGATGCAGGGCTACTTGACAGGTAACCCCAAACAGCCCTGATCATGTCCTTTGCTGAACCTTTCATTCCCATTGTACTATTTTCCTACCTCTCAAGTCCTACTCTTTAACCAACTTTATCCTCTCCCTTGCAAAAAGTCAACCCCTTTTCACCATTTCCCCACTGGCGACGCATTTCCTCACTTTGCTCCCACCTTTGGCGTTTCTGAGATGGTATCACAGTGCTTCCTACCTTGATTAGCAACTCCATTACACCAGTACTCTCTTCTTACCTGTGGTGTCCTGCACCTTCTACAGTGATGGTCTTGCTAGAGGCACCCTGATTCAAGATGAACGTCAGCACATGTACTTTCAATGTGTGACTGCTGGAGCTTATGTCCAGAGGGACCTTGACACACCTGTGGATTTGGCCATCAGGAACCTGAAGGTTTAGAAGAGAGAGAGGTGCACAACAGCTCCATGCAGCAGCACGGGCAGTGACCACACCAGCTAAGGGGCGCCCTGACGAGAGGGGCCTTTGAGTCACGATGGATGCCCTATGAGCCAGTGGGCTTTGCGTTTCAAAAGGAAAATGGAGAGACTGGAGAGGGCCCAGGGGAGGTCTGACAAGATGGTGAGGACCCTAAAGCTTGAGCTGTGAGGAGAGTCTGAGGGAACTGAGTGTCTCTAGTCTGCAGAAGGGGAGGCGTGGGGTGACCTGTGTAAGAGCCTGCACCCACCTGGAGAGGTGACAGAGCCAAGCTCTCTTCTGCAGTGGCCATGTATATGACGGAGGCCACAGCCACAAACTGCCTCTTGGGAGCTTTAGACAGAGCATTAGAAAAATAAAATGGACTGGGAGGAGCATTGCTGTGATGTCCACCTGTCCTGGTTCCAGCAGGGATAGGATTAATTGTCCCCAGGCTCTGGCATGGACACAGCCATTCCATCCCAGGTGAGCCATGGCCAGTCTGTAGCCAGGACCTGGCCAGGGGAGGGGGCAGGAAGTCACCACTTGGGAGAGAGATGGGGAGGCCCAGGTCGGTGGGTGAGGGGTGGTACCGTAATGGTGTTTGTACACCCCCTCTGTCGGTGTTACTGCTGATGTTTTCCTGTTCCCTTTGCTGTTCTGTTAAACTGCCTTTGTCCCAACCCATGAGTTTTGCCTTTTTCTTCCGATTCTCCCCGTGGTGGTGGGCGTTGAGAGAATGACCACACGGTTCTTTGTTACCGTCTCAGGCTAAACCATGAAAGGTCTTTTCAGTGCCCAACGTGGGGCTCGAAGGGTTGAGATAACGACAGATCTGACCAGAGCGTGCTAAAACGAATTTGTTACAGCATTTATTCTATTAGTTACATAGTCATTGGTCACCATGTTGTTTGCTTGTTCTCACGGCTGGGATATGTAAATTCCATATGCCCTATTCACTCCCCGTGACGATGTTTACCACCTCTGGGGCAGGGATCGGGATTATCGTGTTGCCGTCCTGTGTGATATCAACAAATGACATGATGAAATCACTGTTCAAATGGTTATATTGGGGTGTTTATGAGGCATTTGTTGCCCTGCCTCTACCTCGGGTGCTGTGTCTCAGAATTTATTAATAATCAGACTCATCTATGTGGGAAAAGGAGGGGATACTTTCTTCAGCTCTTTCGCCTCCCTTTTCTCCTTTGGGCCAGATTCAACAACTTTTCATTATTTTGAATATCCTTGGGATGCTCAAGCCAGCCTGGTCCTATTGGTCCTGTCGCTGGGTCTCCTGAATGTGCTCCAGGTCTCGTTTAGGGTTTAACAGCTATTTCAGAGTCCCACCCAGAGATCTGGCCCAGGGCTGGATAGTCACGGGTGGCACAGCATGTGGGAGAATAAGGGCAGGTATCTAGAGAGCTTCTCACCTCTAGACCCTGATGAAGTGGCAGAATATTTGAAAGGAATTGGCTGTGGCTATTCCAGAGAGGCACAACTCACCGCACTGTGCTGGGCCCTGGCCAGTATCTACCAAACACTGCTCGATATTATGCAGCACCCTCAGGGGGACGAGATGGAAACCAGATTGACAGACACTGTGAAGGGGGCATGGACAAGGCGATTGGTAAAAAGACACAAGCCCTCAGCCTCTGGAGGTGACTCCTGTCAGGCGTGAGGGAAAGGTATCCCTTCGGTGAAGATGTCGTATTTCATCTAATCAAGTGGCCCACCATGGAGAGAGGTATCCAGTACCCGAGAGAATTAGCCATGCAGGAGATGATTCATTATGACCTGGACAACGAGCAGTTACCCACAGATCCTGATGAGGTCCAATGCACAAGGCCCATGTGTTGGAAGTTTGTATGGAGCGCAACATCATCATAAGCCAACTCATTGGCATTGATGGAATGGAAAAGCGAAGAGGGACTAACGGTGGATGAAGCGGCTGCCTGACTCTGGCAATACAAAGAAAGTCTCTCTTCCCCCTTCATCTCCACAGAGCTATGGAGAATTGCTAATGCACTCTTCTCAGTCCCTCTGGCAGCAGGGGGCAGGCCACAGTTTGCTTTCACCTGGAGAGGCTTCCAATGCCCCTGGAATTGACTGCCCTAGATCTGGAAACACAGCTCCACCATTGGCTGCGGGCTGATCCAGACTGCACTTGAACAGAGTGAAGCTCCGGAACACCATCAGTACACTGACGACACCTTTGTACGGGGCAACTCCATAGAAGAATTTTTTGAGAAAGGCAGGAAAATAATCCAAATCCCTATGGAAGTTGGTTTTGCCATAAAACAAAGTAAAGTCAAGAGACGTGTGCAGAAGATCCAGTTTTTAGGAATAAAATGGCAAGATGGACACCATCAGATCCCAAGGGATGTGATCAACAAAACAGCAGCTATGTCTCCACCAACTAGAAAAAAGGAAACACAAGCTTTCTTAGGTATTGTGGGTTTTTTGAGGATGCATACCCCAGATTACAGTCTGATTGTGAGCCCTCTGTACCAAGTGACCCAGAAGAAGAATGATTTTAAATTGGGGCCCTGATCAACAACAAGCTTTTGAACAAATTAAAGCAGAAATAGTCCATGAAGTAGCCCTGAAGTAGCCCTTGGGCCAGTCCAGGCAAGAGAAAATATTAAAAAAGCGCTCTAAACCACAGCCGGGGAGAACGGCCCCACCCGGAGCCTCTGGCAGAAAGCACCAGGGGAGACTCGCGGTCGACCCCTGGGATTCTGGAGTTGGGGATACAGAGGATCCGAAGCCCACTCTACTTCTACCAAAAAAGAGATATTGGCAGCGTATGAAGGGGTTCCAGCTGCTCCAGAAGTGGTTGGTAGAGAAGCACAGCTCCCCTTAGCACCTCGACTGCCGGTGCCGGGCTGGATGTTCAAAGAAAGGGTCCCTGCCACACATCATGCAACTGATGCCACGTGGAGAAAGTGGATTGCACTGATCACGCAGCTAACTCAAATGGGAAACCCCAGTCACCCAGGAACTCTGGGAGTGGTCATGGACTGGCCAGAAGGCAAGGATTTCTAATGTCACCAGGCGAAGAGGTGACACGTGTGGAAGAGGCCCCGCCGTAGAATAAACTACCAGAAAATGAGATGTGCCCTGTTCCCTGATGGGTCCTGCCGGATTGTGGGAAAGCATCGAAACTGGAAGGCTGCTGTGTGGAGTCCTACATGACAAGCTGCAGAAGCCACTGAAGGACAAGGTGAGCCGAGCCAGTTTGCGGAGGTGAACGCCATCCAGCTGGCCTCATACATTGCCTGAGAGAGAAATGGCCAGTACCTTATCTCTATACGGACTCATGGATGGTGGCAAATGCCCTGTGGGGGTGGTTACGGCAGTGGAAGCAGAGCAACTGGCAGCACAGAGGCAAACCCATCTGGGCTGCTGAACTGCAGCAAGATATTGCTGCCCGGATAGAGAATCTGGTTGTGAAAGTACGTCACGTAGATGCCCATGTACCCAAGAGCCAGGCCACTGAGGAACACCAGAACAAGTAGCAGGTGGATCCGGCTGCTAAGATTGCAGTGGCTCAGGTGGATCTGCAGTGGCAGCATAAGGGTGAATCACTCATAGCTCGATGGGCCCATGACTCCTCAGGCCATTAAGGAAGCGACGCCACATATAGATGTGCTCGCGACCAAGGGGTGGACTTGACCATGGACACTATTGCACAGGTCACCCATGAATGTGAGACATGAGTTGCAATCAAGCAAGCCAAGCAATCAAAGGCTCTAGGGTATGGAGGATGATGGCTGAAATACAAATAGGGGGAGGCCTGGCAGATCGATTCTATCACACTCTCACAAACCCGTCAAAGCAAGTGCCATGTGCTCACAGTGGTGGAAGCAACCACTGGATGGCTGGAAACCAGAGAGAACCGAGTCGGACAACGGGACTCATTTTCAAAACAGCCTCATTGACACCTGGACCAAAGAGCACGGCATTGAGTGGGCCTATCGCATCCTCCATCACACACCAGCCTCTGGGAAGATCGAACGGTACAATGGACTGTTAAAACCTGCACTGAGAGCAATGGGTGGTGGGACTTTAATGTGGATTTAATGTGGATACACATTTAGCAAAGGCCACCTGGCTAATTAACACCAGGGGATCTGCCAATTGAGATGGCCCTGCCCAATCAAACCTTCCACGTGCTGTGGAGGCAGATAAAGTCCCCGTAGTACACATGAAGAATATGTCAGGGAAGACCGTCGGGGTTAGTCCTGCCTGGGTCAAGGGCAAACCCATCCGTGGGACTGCTTTCGCTCAAGGACCTGGATGCACTTGGTGGGTGATGCGGAAGGACGGGGAAGTTCGATGTGTACCTCATGGGGACCTGATTTTGGTTAAGAATAGCCAATGAATGAAACTGTATGATGTTAATTGCTAGATGACCCTGCCGCTGTACACCCTCATTTCTATAACTGCTCTTGGTTGCACTACAGTAAGAATCACCCAAACTAATGACAGATGGACTCTGATGAAAAATCAAGTAAAGTTCAGCGGTGACAGCATCAGAGTTGACCTCAGCAGCTGGCACCCAGCAACTTCGTCAAGATCTACATCTTCAACCCATGGACCGTGGCCTTAAACATCAGCACCTACAGCTACGAAACGTCTCCCAGATCCTGGCACCAGCCATTCCCAAGGATGTCATGGCCTTTAGGGGGTTAGTTGAGATCTTGCACTCGCAGCTCCCCGCCTGCACCCACGGGCTCCTTCACCAGCTCCCTCTCCCCAAAGCCCCCAGCAGCCTCCCCCGCAGCCTGCACTGCCCACTCCACGGGTCGCCCTGAGTGGAGGACGGGGCCATGGCCAGCAGCAGGAATGGCAGCAGGGCAAGGAGGGCTTTGCTCGGGGCTTCGTCTCTTGTCATGGCCCAGGGGAAATGCAGGCAGGAGGAGAAGCAAAGCCCTGAGCGTGGGGAGGTTCAAAGGTTCAAGATTTTGCCTTTTGTGTCTCTGTGGCCTGATCCCGGCTCGTGCCCCATGAGTCCCTTCCCTTTCCCTCCAGCAGGAAGGGGAGCAGGTGTCCTGCTGCCTTGGTGGCAACACAGCAGGGGTCGGTCACCTCCGAGCTCAGGCGTTGCTGGGGACCCCTTTGCTGTTGAGAACCCCACTCTCCAGCAGTCCATGAACCCCACCGGTGCCCAGTGCCGTCCCCTGCGTCAGCAGGACCCCTCTGTGCACATGGACCCCCCTGCCCCCGGGTCGGCCGTGCCAGCACCCCCAGCCCCCTCCAGCCCCGGGAACCCCCAGCGAGCGGAAACCACAGCTCTGCAAACGCTGCGGGTGCCCAAGGAAACACAGAGAGAGCTTGGGTCTGAAAAACATACATACAACTCTTTATGAAGAACAAAACAACTTTCAACAACTGTTTACAACACAACAACAACTCTGTAAAACTATTAACAAAAAACCAACTCTCTAGAACTATTTAAAGTGCTTCCCCTTCATCGCTCCTCTTCCTCGCCATCGGTCCCCGCAGCTCTGCTGGCCCTGGAAGCAAAGCAAGCGTCATTTGGCTAACGAGCCGCGCCTTGCCCAGCAGAGCTGGGGCTTCCCGAGCCAGCTCAGCGGCAGCAGCTGCTTGGGCTGGGGCTTGGCCCTGACGGGCATTCGATGGCCACAGCCCTGGGACACACTGGGGAGAGCGGGACTCTGCCGCTAGCACTGAGCCCCGGCTGGGCTCCGGCTTAGACTTGGGTGTCCCGGCCCCGAGAACCCGCTCCCGTCCCAAAGCGGATGGGGGCTGAGGGCAGCGTGGGGGGGGCGGTTTTGCTGCCAGGACAAGGGCACCGGGCGCCGTGTCCCTGCAGCGGGGACCTCTCAGCCCCAGCCTGGTGGCAGGACACCCTCCCTCCCTGCGGGCAGTAGGCAGCGAGCACGTGCCTGTGCTGCTGGAGACGGGTCTACATCCATTGCCTCCTCCTCATCATCCACCTCCATCTGCTCCTGCTCATCCTCATCGATCTCCATTGCCAGCTCCAGGTCGATCCACTCTTTTACACTTTTGGCAGCTGCCTCTGCAGACTCAAGGGCAACTTGGCACATCCTAAGCCCAAAGGCAAGCAGAAAAGTGCATTGGTCCTGCCCTGGCCAGCCAAGAGGACCCGTGGAACAGGAGTCTCAGCCCCCCTGCCCGTCTCACCACCCAGGGAGGGCCGTGGGGAGATGGGACCCCTGGGCATTTCCCCAGTAGGAGCTGGCTGGACCTGGGTGACTCCTTGGCCACCAGCACCCACCGGCAGTTGAGGGCCACCGCTTGCAGCTGGAGGAACCTGATCTTCTTCTCCTTCCTGAGTTTGGGGTGTGCCAAGGTCTTCTGGATCTACCGGAGCAGAGAGGGCAGGAGTAAGCGGCCCTGCTCCCTGCTCCGCGGGGCCCGGGCCCTGGTGCCTGGGTGCCCAGAAGCTCCTTACTCTGTGGAGTCAGCCTTTGGGCTCGACGCTGCTCTGGGGGCAGGGCTCGGCTCCCCCGGCTCCAGCCTGGAAAGGGGCAGAGGGGAGCACCTGGCTCAGGCTCCGGGCAGCACCTGGCTGCTTCTGGCAAGCATCCCTGCGGCACACCAGCCCGGGGTGCCCTGGGCTCCCCCAGGGACGTGTCCCCACACACGGGGCTGCTCCGTCCCAGCATGGCATGAGCAACCCAGAAGGGCTTCTGCCAGCCCCTGGCCTTGCAGGGCTGGGGGCAGAGGGCAAGCCCAGATCCCGGCCCCCCGCGCTGCCCAGAGCAGGGTCCCCACCCCATTGCACCCTATCCCTGCGGAGCCTTCTCTGTCCTGCCTGGGCAGTGGGGGGTGCCCAGCTCCATGGAGTGGGGCCGTACCTCTGCCAGGGCAAGCAACCTCTTCCTGAGGGCCTTCATGATTCCAAGAGTGCAAAAGAGAGGGAGGAAGGTGGCTTTGAGAGCAGGAGGGAAGGAAAGGGCTGGGTTATGCGTTCAAGGTGTCAGGAGCAGGGCAGAAGGGCTGTGGGGCACAGGGCAGAAGGGTGCATTGTGCCTGTCACCAAGCACTGGCAGTCGCAGATGGAACACGAGCCATGGCAACGGGATGCACAGCGGGGATGGAGACGAGCCCCCTTAAAGGGGGGGCAGCTCAATACATACACCCCCCAAAGTTAATAATCCCAACACATTTCACTTCCTTCCTGTCCTAAGCACTTCTTCCCAACCATCTCGTTGTGCCTGGCAGCCTCCACACCCCTCAGAAAAGCGTCTCTCCAGCTATTCCATGCAGAGCTGAAGCTCACCTCCCCTTTCTTGGACACCCCTTTCTGGTCTCTGCTCTCGCTCGTCATCTCTACAGCCCGTGGTGCTGACCAGTGCCCATGGACCTTTCCCGAGTGAGAAGTACATCATTGCAGGCCATTCTCTTTTGCAGGGCTACCTGGGATGTCTGTCCCCTCCCGCTCGAAGGCTGGAATAGCATCGCCCATCTCTGCCATGGCAGCAGACCTAGTTACGAGAGCTCTTGGCAATCCTGATGGATTATTGCCAGGGCAGGAATGCCCACGGGACCTGGTGGAAGCCAGTTTCCCAGATATTTAACAAGTGGGTTTTGCCCAGAGCGTTGCAGACTGTCTGCGGGACGCTGGGGCAAGTGGTGCCCGTCCTTCCCAAAGAGGTCTGGATGTACGGAAATGCCAAGGAAAAACCCAGCCCCTCCTCATGGACAAGCGCCAGCCCAGTCTCCAGGCAGCACCTGCCGGGCCTTCGAGCCCTTGAGGCTTCAGTGCGGGGCTCTGGTCAAGCTGCTTCCAGCTGGGTGTGGAAAGGCCTCCCCCATTTCATCAATCCCTGGCAATATTTCAGGGAAGCCTCCTCTGCCGCTGCCCAGTTTGACTGTGCGGCAGCTCCGATGCTGTGTCAGACGCTCACCTGGGGCTGCCCAGGAGGGTCCCAGGAGGTGACAGCCCATCTTTGCTGCTCACACCGCTGCTCACCTCCATCCCTGGCAGAGGGAACACATCCCGACGGCTCCGGCCACTTTCTGCACAAGCTGTTACCGCTTTCCTTTTGAAATGGGGAGTTTTCCAACTCTGCAGCCCCACGAGATGGGGGGTGATGGGCACAAGGACACTTTGGGGCTCTCTGTAGGGCTGCCCACATTCTCTGCATTCCTCGTCCAGTCAAACGGGTCCCCTTCTTGCTCTCTCATCTCAGGGAACACCAAACCCAGGAATTAGAGCTCTGCAACGGTTTCATGCCACAGTTGTTCCATCTGCAGGTTCTCAAGGGCCAGTCTTAATGGTTCTTTCAGCACAGAGACTTCACCTCATTATCCAAGTTCCACGGTGCCGTGACGTGTCCTGGCACTCAGGATGATCTGTTCCATAACCTTCCCAGGTACCGAGGTCAGACTGACAGGCCTGTAGTTCCCCGAACCCTCTTTGTTGCCCTTCCTCTGGATGGGCATCATGTTTGCAAACCTCCAGTCACCTGGGACTTCCCGTTTAGCCAGGACTGCTGGTAGATGATGGACAGTGGATTGGTGGGAACATCTGCCATCTCCCTCAGTACCCTCGGGTGGATCCCATCTGGCTCCATAGACATGTGTGTCGAAGTGCTGTGTTAGCTCACTCACCATTTCCCCTTGAATTATGGGGGATTTTTTATTGTCCTTAACATCCAAAGCCAGATTAAGTTCTAGTGGGGGTTTTGGCCTTTCTGATTTTCTCCCCACAGAGCCTCACAAGATCTTTGTAGTCCCCATGAGGTCCCTGCCCCTTCTTCCAATGGCCACAAACTCTCCTTTTCTCCCTGAGTTGTGACCAGAGCTCTCTGTTCAGCCAGGCTGGTCTGGTGAGAGAGGTGAGAGAGGGCAAGTGAGAGAAATCTCCTTGGGATGGTGGGGACTGTTCCTGGCGTCACACACAGCAATGTCAGGGCTCTGACAGGGCTGTTCAGAGACACAAGTCCTTCCCTGGCACAGGCAGAGGCCCTGCAGCAGACTGCAGCCCCTCAGCCCTGTGGGGTGTCTCCAGCTCTGCACCTCTCTGAGATGCCCCATGGCTGAGGAATGGACACAGGGACCTCAGTTCAAGGAAGCCCATCCCAGTGCTGCATCCAGGGAGTTTTCCAGGGGATGTTACCCTCAAAGCGAAGTGACCTCTAGACACTGTCTGTCCCACAGACCTTAGACGAACCCGCAGGAACAGCTGATGGTGTCTGTGCTCACTCAGGATAATCTCACCACACACACAATGTACATGCTGACATCTCATCCTGACAACGCAAACATGGACTTCTTTAGAGGGCCAACCAACCTCTCTGAGTTGGCATAAGAGGCCTGTTCCAGAAATGGTGGTTGTTACTGGCTGGGTATGTGGTGATTGCCCTGGAGCATCTTCCCTGGGGTGCCCAGCACAGACAGGCCCAGCGAAGAACCTGCTGCGTGGGTCCTTCAGGTCTTTCCCAGGAGTCCTGGCTGAGCAAGGAAACTGCTGCTTTCCCCAACCCTGCACACACACACAGTTTAGCTGCACACTGGTGTTTTCATTTGCAGGGGCAATTCCCATGGCACGTTCTTGAGTGCAACTCTGGAAGAAGACCTAAGCCTTCATGCCCTGCCCTGAGGACATCCCCTGGTATGATGGAGGTGCTGTTCGGGAGTTCGGCTCTATCAGAGAAGAACCCAGTGGCTGTCCCTGCCAGTGCTTCCTGGGCTGCAGTGGTTCCTATGATCTGCAAGAGCACGCACAGCCTTAGAGCAAGGCGAGGGCTCAGAAGGAGAGCGTGGGTGAGAAAAGAGAATAAGTTGGGAAAGACCAAGCCTGGTGCTCCCTGACAGTGCTGCAGTGCTGGGACTCTTTCCCCTGCACCTCTGCTCACAGGCATTGCTCTGCACCTCCAGAGAAGGACTCAAAGGAAAGATCTTGAGCAAACAAGATGCTGCAAGTTTCTTTAATTTGTTTAATCATACAGTGAACATGGAGCCATCTTTACACAGTCTGTGCGTCCCTCAAATTACAAATTTGGACAAATGCACAATTAGAAACAGCACAAATAATGACATTCCTTTGTAGACAATATTATACAGAGTAAATCAATGTAAAAAACAACCCCAAACCCATGGCCAAATAAAAAAAAAACACAGAAGATGGGCTTGACATACAATGAAACACGTAATGAGGGATTTGCAGAAAAAGAAATTTTACTGCCTCTGAAAATCCATCTGGCAGCACAGAGTACATGGGGAGAGTGAAAAAAGGGAGTTTTGAGAAGGCTTTTTTTTTTTAAATCCCCCCCGAATGAGACTGTCCCCTCATCCTGCAGAGAAAATTGCTACGAAGGTTTTGGAGACACTGGAGGTGGCCGTGCAGATCTGAGAATGAGGCATTTATTTTATATATAGATATTTATTTTTTTTTTTAAAGGAGAAATGGTTAAAATAAATAATAAAAGAATGCCTTTTCTGAAATAAAAGCATGGGCAGCACTGGGGTGCATTGGGGAGGTGTGATTTTGGAGGGGGTGTCCTGGGGGGGGTCTCCAAATGAGGAGGTTGGATCATGGAGGCTTCGTGAGTCTTAGGGGAAAGGAGAGGGCACCCCAAATCCCCATGGAGATTTATTTTAGGGGGCTCCCCCCATCAGCTTGTGGGAAGCAGAATGTGGGACCCACCCCCGAGTTTGGGGGGTACACTCTGTTTTTCTAGCAGACTCAGCTGAGGCAACACTCAGCTCCCAGAGGGGCTCAGTAAACCCCAAAATTGGGACCGAGGGGGGCTCAGCTGGGGAGGGGGGGGCAGAGAGGTGGGTGCACCCCCATTACTTAGGGCACCACTGATTATTCAGGGCACACTGTTTCCACCTGCCAGCCTTCCCTATCCCCTACAGGGCAGCCCATGTCCCCCTGACACCAAATAAGCCCCCCCCAAACCTGCAGAGCACCCCACATCCCCACCACCCCACCCCAGGGCCCCCCTGCTCCCCAAAACCCCTTTTATGCCCCCAGAATACAACAGTGTCCGCCTGTGAGAAACACTGGCTCACGATTAGAATTTCATAGAGAACAAAGTCGACGAAGCAAAGATAAAAAAGTTAAAAATTTATTACACGAAACAGCGCTGAATCGGGTGCATCTCAAAGCAGAGGCACACCCCCTCTTTCCAGTTCTCAGGTTCTTCTACCTTATCCCGGCTGCTTAAGTTTCTGTCTCTCTTCTCATCAGTTGAGAAGTTGGAGCTCACATTCTTCCCGACCGCCTAATCCAGTACAGGTGCAGTTCACCTCTTTTCACCGTGTAAGGCATAAACACACCCACGCCAAGGAATCCTTATCCTAAACACGCCCTTGATTAGGCTAAATGCTATTTCACGGTCTTTGCCGCCATCTACTGTCCGTTGTTAGTAACTACAGGCACTCTGGTGGTCGTTTACTTCATCAGGTGGTCGTATCCTCCTCTTCATCAGGTGTCCTCTAAATGAACTCGGCCTACTTGGCAGCCTTCACAGCCCCCTTGGCAGATTTACCGTCCAAGACTGCTTTCTTTGGTCTCAATGTTACTCCCCTGTCTTTTGGGTTCCTGCGTTGAAGGTTACATTCCAATCTGTTTCTCTTTACTTAGATTTCGTTCTGCAAAACCAGGAACCCTTGTGTGGAATAATTCCTAAAATATAATTTTTATTAAAAATTTTTTGCATTGGTCACACATTAAGGAAAGGTATAAAATGGAAACCTTTCCAGGGTGGAACACAGCAGCAGCTGGTATGCGAGGAAGCCGCTACATCGCTGACTCCCTGAACAATATCGCTTGCAAAAGCAGCACGGAGGATGTGGTGGAGTGAAGATTCCACGGCCCGGCCAAGCTCTGTGATTACACAGCAGAATGGGAACAAGGTGATCCTGTGGAAGTGATAAGCGGCATGCTTGCTACCCTGAGCCAACAGTCTGCCAAATTTTGATGAAATGCTGTCATTTGTGCAAACTTTGCTCATTATAATGTCATTATAATACCAAAACACACCTCCAGCCCAAAGGCTGCCCGCCTCCAAGGTGCAACCACTCCTCCTTGAGTCTGCGCCCTGAATTTTTCATAAACTATACCTTTAAAATGCGAGGCGACGGAATTCTACATCAATTGTAATAAAGGTATTTATGACTAGAGTCATTCAAACTCCACATTGAAGGTAAAAAATAATATAAAAATAGCCCAAGAAAGGGGGGTTGCTAGGGAAGACACCATCGTAAAGAAGTCAGGGAGGAGCCCATCACGGACTGCCTCTGACTCCCGGGACCAGTCGACGGGCTGAGCCTTTCTTCCCCCCATAGGGACGCCTGTGGGTAAGACTTAGACTATATCGAGTACTTCCTCGGGAAGCTTAGAAATCTCTCTAGAGGGTTACCTGTGACATTTAGAGCCAGGCTGTATTGTTTGGAACTTTGTCGCGCGCTTTGTACCATTAACATTTTTTCTTTTACTTGCACGTGCTTCGCAGACAGTGTACTTATCACCGGCAAAGCGTAAGAACCTTTCTATCTGTTGCTTAAATAAACTGCACTGCTTAAGTAGCTAGCCGTTTGGGTTTCTCACTGAATGCGACCAAACACTAAAGTGTGGCCGTGCTCGTTCGTGAGCACGACTAGACTGAAGGAGCAGTCCACTATTAGTGTATCCGGAATCGTGACAGTTTAATATATCAAACGCGACTGGGCTGATAGTGGTGCATTGGGCATCACTCAGAATTTAAACCCAGCCGCCCCTAGCCTCCCACCTCGGTGAGGAGTGTTAGGACGCAAGGGGGTTTATTTTCGGCCAAAACTATTTTGCCTCTTCATGCAACACCTTGACAGACCAAGGGCGTTTCTGAAGATTAATTGGGTACAATTTATTAGACTCTACTGTGACAGTAATTACTAAAGTTCCCTTGTTAGTATATACATACTAACAAGAACCTATCAATTAGCTGAAGCAAAACTTAGCTCATCTCTCACACACCCTAAGGTGTCCGCCTTCCCCCTCACAGCGGCTTTGGCTGTGCAGGCGGGTGGTGAAATCCTCCCTGGGGTTGTGGGGCACAGCTGTCCCCCTCGTCCCATACCCCAGGGCCTGGCTGAGGGGAGTTCGCCCCCTCAGCTGCGGCTGCCATTTGATCGCCTCTTCCTCCCTCCGAGGGAAGGGCTCTGGTGGCGCCTTACGAGGGGCGGGGTCAGCACGGGTGCTTCAAATCCCTTTCTTTTGGTAAAACCGGATATTTCGGGTGGTTTGGGGTGTTTCTGTCTTGTTTTTAATGGTCCAAGCCATTTTGTGGCCCTGAGGAGAAAGGGGGCAGGGGCGCTTTTCCCGCCTTTTTTGCCACCTTGGCAGGAGCGAGGGGGCGGGGCGAGTGCAGCCGCTGGCCCAATGGCGGCACAAAGAGGGGGCGGTGGGCGGGATGAGAGCAGTGGGCGGGCCAATGGGCAGCAGAGTTTGCCGGGGTAGGCGGTGCTGCCGCGAGCGCGTGGGCAGAAGGGGGGTGCGCGCAGGCGCTGTCTGAAGGGCAGGTGGTGAGGGCGGTGCTGCCAGGTGGTTTTAGGGGGTGCCGGGGGGGGTCTGTGGCCCGGTTGAAGCAGGGAAAAGCGAGGAGGGGATGCGAGAGGGGGCGATGGGGATGTTGGGGTGAGGGTCACCACATTTACATCCTCACCAGCGACCTGTCCCCCACCAAGGGGGAGAACTTGTGATAGTGGGGGTCTTTTTCCCCCCGGGGGCCACTTTGGGGGGGAAGGGGGAAGACCCCATTAGAGCTTCCCCCTCCCCATTCAGGGGAATTTCCACCCACCCCCGCCCCCTCAGATCCAAGGGAAGGACCCCACGTTCTGGACTAGTCAATACAATGAGTCTGAGGTCACCCTCTAATTCCCCCACCTCTAAAATAGAGTCCCTTTTGGAGTGTGGCCCCACAATCTCCAGGCTCAGCGCTTCATTAAGGCAAGGTTTAATTGGGAAGGGAGAGGCTTAATTTGGGGAGGCCCCCAAAATTAAGGTCCCCTCCCAACTTCTCAGTAATGCTTGGGGACAGTGACCAGGGCTTTGGCCGGGGGGCGGCTGATGTCGACGTTCTGCTGGGCAGAATGGGGTTCTGGTGGAGGTTCCCCAAAATCTACTGCTCCCCCTCCCCTTCATTTCAGGGGGGTTTAATGAGATCTGCCCCCTCTTTTGGGGTTTTTTTGGGGGGGTTCCCCCTTACCTGGGGCCGCTCGCAGTGGGTGTCCACTGCCTCCCCCTCATACCCTGGTTCACCGGGAGGCAACCGGGTTTTGGGAGGGGGGGGGCAGCCCCCTTTTTGGGGGAGGGTGTCCCCATTTTGGGGGGCACACACGGGGAGGGGACAATGCTTTTTTCAGGAAGATTGTCCCCTTTTCGGGGGGGAGACAGGGTGGGCACTCCTATGGGGTGGGGCAATCCCTGGCCACGCCCTCCCTTTAAATGAAGGGGGGCTCCTGGGGCTGTGGCTTGGCCCCTTGGCTCCACCCCATTGGGGTGTAGCCCGCGCCATTAGCCCCACCCTCGTGGCCCCACCCCTTTGTGGGGGTGGCCTCCTAGCTCTTGTGGGCGGGGCTCACTGCCTTAGGGCCTTGTGCGAGAGGCATAGCTGTGGGCGGGGCTTGTTTCCCCTGGCTCCACCCCTTTGTGTCCACGCCTCACCTGGGGGTGTGGCTTCCTCCCTTAGCCACGCCCCTTTGCTTCAGCTCCACCCCTTCTCCCTTAGCTCTTCCCCTTTGTCCCCGCCCATCGTAGCCCTTGGGGGTGTGGCTTCTTCCCTTAGCACCACCCCCAGGGTGTTCCCTGTGGGTGTGACCTCCCTTGGCCCCACCCCCTCCCTGTGGCTCCACCCCTGCCTGAGGCTTCCTGGGGGGAGTTGCCTGCTCTTAGCCCCACCCCTGCCTGAGGTGATTGGGGGTGTGGCCTCCCTTGGCTCTGCCCCTGCCCATAGCCCACCCCCTACCTTGTGTAAGCGGTGGGTGTGACCTCCCTAAGCCCCACCCCCTTTTCCTACCCCCACCCTTCTAGGGGTAACTCACACTGGTGGGCGTGGCCTTGGCCTTTAGCTCCACCTCCTCTCTGAGTCTGTGGGCGTGGCCTCGAAGAGCCCCACCCCCTTTCCCCAAGCCCTGCCCTTACCTGGGGTGACTGGTGGGTGTGGCCTCCATTCTTAGCCCCACCTCCTTTTCCTTAGCCCCACCCCTACCTGATCTGCTGGGTGGGTGTGGCCTCAGCCCCTGCCCCAGCCCTGCCCACTGCCCTTGGCTCCGCCCTTCCCACCACCCTCCCTGCGCCCCCCGCCCCCAGCCTGTCCCTGCTTGATCCCACCTCAGGGACGTGTCCTGCTGTCCCCGAGGGGAGACCCCTGTGTCCCCCTCGATGCGGGTTGAGCTTCACTTGCTGGGGGAGGGTGTCTGCATGGGTTTTCTTGGGGAGGTGGGCACGACTTTTGGGGGACACCCCTCCCCCCAAGGTTCTCACCTCGGTGTCACTTCTCCCCACAGGGTTTCACCTTGATATTCGCCTCGATGATGGCGGGGTCGATGCAGATGGACTCCATGCAGAGAACCTGGATGGGGGGAAGAAGGGGGTCACCAAAGCCCCCTCCCCCCCTACTGTGAGCACCCCCAAAGCAGTGCTGCTGCCTCCCTGTGCTCTGAACACCCCCAAAGCAGTGCCACCACCACCCTGTGCTCTGAAAGCCTGGCCCCTTGGGTGTGGGAACTATCTCTGTCCCTTGGCTATTTTTGAGCCTGGCCCTGGGGAGAGGGAGGAAAGGTGGTTTTGAGGAAGAACAGGTGGTTTTGAGGATGAAGTTGCCAAGAGGAAACCAAGCCAGGAGGATGAAACCACCAACAACCTTTTCAGCTTCACATTGCCAGAGGACATTTCCTTCACTCTACGTCTTTTTCGTTCTATTTCTCCTGACTTTATTTTTTTAAAAATGTTCTCAAAATTGCCGTCATACCAGGGACAACAATCTTCAAAAAGCAAATTTTGGGGTTTTGTGCAGAGCTCAGGGACCCAAAGCTCTCCCTGCGCTGGACTGTCCGTGTCACCTTGATCTCCTGTCACTGAGAGAGTCCTGCTGGGAGGTGCTGATGGCAGAAGAGGGTAAAAACCTTCGGTGAAACACCCAGCTCCTCCACAAAACACATTTCTTTGCGAGAGTGCCGAGGAAGGCGCTCTGTTCTGAGGAATGACTGTGTTTCTCCTGTCGTTGTCCCCCTGTCCCCTGCCCCATGGGGTCTCCTTTCACCCACACTGGTCAGGCCCTGTTTCTTCCTGGGGTTTGAGGAATGTTATCCCTGAAGATCCAGGAGAGACTCAGCCCCTTTTGCCTCTGGGACTGTCCCAGCATCTCCTCAGCAAGGTGGGATTGGCTCTCCTGCAGTCCTGTGTGATGAGTCTGCCAGTTCTCCTGTTTCTCCACCCTCTGCCCAGACCCAGAGGGACATGGACAGGATTGAGGTGGCTCCTGTGAACCTCATGAAGTTCCACCAGGCCAAGTGCGAGGTCCTGACCCTGGGTCACAGCAGTCCCAAGCACAAATCCAGGCTGGGTGGAGAGAAGCCCTGAGGAGAAGGACGTAGGGGTGTTGGTGGGTGAGAAGCTCCACACGAGCCAACAACATGCGCTGGCAGCCCAGAAACCCCCCGCACCCTGGGCTGCATCCCCAACAGCATGGCCAGCAGGGCGAGGAGGGGAATCTGCCCCTCGGCTCTGGGGAGACCGCCCCCCTCCCAGTGCTGCCTCCAGCTCTGGGGCCACCAACATCAGAAGGACACGGAGCTGTTGGAGTGGGGCCAGAGGAGGCCACAGAGATGCTGGGAGGGCTGGAGCCCCTCTGCTGTGAGGACAGGCTGGGAGAGTTGGGGGGGTTCAGCCTGGAGAAGAGAAGGCTCCAGGGAGACCTTCAAGCCCCTTCCAGTCCCTAAAGGGGCTCCAGGAAAGTGTGACCTGGAGGAGGAACAACGTCTTTTTTCAGGCCCTTGGAGGAGAATGTGGCATCTTTGTCCTCGACAGTGCCCTTCATCGACCCTGCTCCTGGATAATCTTGTCAGCTGTGCTCCGAAGCCTCTCCCTCCTCGTGGCCACGAGCTGAGCCCCGGGCTTGGGGAGAAGAGGGAGCTCTGGCAGCGCTGCAGCAGATGCCACAACGGCCCTGGAGAGTGCTCTTTTTGGGGGGAAAATTCTCTCTGTGATTGCACCGTTGGGCAAAAGCCCCTCCTCCAGGTCAGGGCAGGCGCATCCCGGGATGCACGGACCTGTGGGATCCCACCCTCGGTGGGGCAGCACTGGTTTGAGCGTCTCCCTTTTCCCTCAGCCTTGTGACTTGTGATTCCATTGGGAGCGGAGACAGTTTGAGGTTGCCCAGTCCCCAGGAGAGGTGGCCAAAGGCTCCCCCGTCTCCTGTTGGGCCTCTCCGGCCTCAGCACAGGGAGGAGGTGAGAGACGCGTCGCTGCCTCTCAATGGAGATTGCGCTGACTCAGACGGATGGGATGGTTTTGAAGTTTGCAGCCATCATGGGGTGGGTGTTGGCCACCTGGCTACTGCCATACGTCCTTCCCGCTGGCATCAGGCAGCGGATGGATCCCTCTTTGGATTCGGTGGGAGACAACATCCCAAAGGGGCTGAAACCCACGGAGGAGCCAGGAGATGGGCCAGGTGCCCCCCAGAGTGGCCCGTGGCCACTGATGGGCTTTTCTTCCCCTTGGATCTCCCCGTGGGGCTGGAAGGAGCCCGGGAGGCTGGGGACGGCCTGGCCAAGAGCAGGGAGAAAGCGCTGGCCAGGAGGACATTCTTTGGCTGGTGGCCACGTGCCCAGCTCCAGCCTAGAGCGCAGCTGGGCACTGTGTTTCCAGGGCTGGGCTAGTGCTGGCCAGACCGGCTGGGCCCTTTGGCCCTCTGTCCCCTGGGCTGGCTAGTACTGGCCAGCCTGGCTGGGCCCTTTCAACTGTGTCCCCGCAGCTGGGCTAGCACCGGCCAGGCCCTTTGGCCCTGCATCTTCAGGGCCGGGCTAGCGCCAGCCAGACTGGCTGGGCCCTTTGGCCCCATGGCTTGGGGCTTTTTCCTCTGGTTTGCCCCTTCTGTGGGCAGAGACAGGGGCCACTGTGCCCCAGGTACGAGGGGTTCTGCGTGGTCACTGGCGCCTGTGCTCTGGGCCAATGGGGACGGTGTTTGGGCCATCAGCGGGAGGGGGAGAAACAGCCCCTCGTAAGACAGAGGCCAGAGGCAATGGGGGAGGACAAGGCTGGCTACCGGCCCTGTGCCCCAGCTCGCCCACTCTCTGCCCTTGCCCAGAGGCCCTCCTGAAGCTGAAGGAAGGAGCTCCTGAGGAAGAGGAGGCTCCTGAGGAAGAGGAGGCTCCTGAGGCCTCCACAGCCCACATTGAGGAGGCACCGCCTTCAGCCTCGGAGGGGAGGTGAAGAGGCTGGGGGGGGTCGGGAGGGATCTCCTGGGGTACGGCACGAAGCCTTTCCCGCGTGCCTCCCGCTCCTGGCTGTGGTCTCCCTGTCTGTCAGCACTGGGTTATTGGCTCACCTGCAGCCGCCCCTCCATCTCCTCCCCTAGTCAACATCTGGTGGTGGCCTTGCTGGACTCGGAGGTGCCTCCAGAGGGAACCCCCTCATCTACAGCATGAGGAACCAGGAAATCAGGGGTGCCCTAGGGAAACTATTGGAATATTCACTACTTCAGATTAATAAGGCTCCCATGATCCCATTAAGGCTCTCGTTAAAGCCAGGACTATTCTTTCTATGTCTCTTCTTTTTTTTTTTTTACCCTGTTCTAGACCTGTGATATTGTTCTTGGCCTCCTGCCTCCTTTTTCCATGACCCAAGCACCTGATGTGCCTGTGGATACAGGCTTCCCCTTTAGATCAGCTCAATAAAGAATCCAGCAGAAAATGATTAGTCCCGTCTCTTCACACCTCCTTGGGAGCTGGGCCAGTGTTTAGAAAAAAGCATTTAGAAAAAAGTACTTCAATTTACTTGTATTTCTAAATCTGAAAGACAATTACAGACACAGGTAAAAGCAAAGAATGCCTTTCAAGAAGCAGTCAGCATGAGAATTCTTTAAAGAGGGCTCTGCACTTCTGTTGTTACATCAAAGGCATACTTGGTACAAAATACTCCAGCAGCACATATCGAAGTTTGCAGCATCATAATTTTTAAATTACCACCACCGGTTTGTATTTTAAACGAGTTATGTTCATATTCAGCGCCCCATTCTGTGGAGCAAAAAACAGATCCCTCCGACGACACTGTGGACCCTGACAACAGCTCAGAGAACATTCTCATGCTGGTCAGCAAGAAACCGTGGGAAGAGTAAAATCTGCAGATAGACAGCGTATAATCTCTTGAGAAGGAAACACCTCCGAGAGAACTGTGAATAGAGAACTGTCTCTTTGTGCTGTGTAGCAAACTTGTAGCTTAACAGTTAGGAAACTTATACAAGACGCATGAACAGTGAACAATTACTGACTTGTGGCAACGGGCTATAAATAGCACCTGAATCTTGTAATAAAGGTCTTCGCTTCACCCTCCGGCGGAGTCCGTGCCCTTTATTGCCACAAATGGTGCCCCATGTGAGGAGCGATAACCGAGTTGAAAGAGACTGGCCGGCGGCAAGCCCCACGGAACTGAAGTGCTGCTGAAAGGAAGCAGGAGCCGGCTTAAATCATCTCTTCTGGGAGAGAGAGGTGAGCCGTGGGCGACTATGGGGAATAATGCTTCTAGTGAAGAAAAATCGGTGCTTAATTTGATGGAGGGACTTTTACAAAAACATGATGTTACAGTCGACCCGCATTTGTTAAAACAACTCTTGAAATGGGTGTCTGTGATGTGCCCAGGGCTAGACGCTGCTTCCATTTTCACAACAAAGGTATGGGATGAAGCTGGTGTGGAACTCTGGGACAGAGCCACACGTTCGGACAAGTTGGCGGGGGAGCTTTTAACTCCTTGGAGAAAGATCCTAGAAATGCTTAAAAACCAGGAAGACGCTAGACACACAGAGGGAGGTGAGCACTGTGGTCCAAAAGCGGAGTTGCCCACTCCCGTGGCTACTTTGTTGAGTCCAGACCCGGAATAACAGCCTGAGGACTCTTTTGGCCCAGGAGGAGTTGATCCCGATGAAGCACCCAATCTGTTCCCCCCGACGCACACGATAATTGGAGAAAAGTTCGGCAGGAAGCATTAGCAGCTGGGGAATTGGCCATAGAAGAAAAAATTGTTGCACCGGTAATTTATGAATCTAATCAGGTCCTGAAATGGGAAGGTCTGAGTTTTAGTATTATTAAGGAACTCCGGAAGGGAGGTTTGATTATGGTTTGTCATTGCCGTACTCTACCTCTTTATTAGGGTCTATTATGAAACCATACACTCTGACCCCCCATGATTGTAAAACTCTTGCGCAGCTTATCCTCACTGGTACACAGTTCACTTTATGGGAGGCTGCGTGGAGCCGTCTTTTAGAAATGCAGTGCCTGGAATACATGGAGCGGGGCCCACGCGACCCTGCTTTTGCCATGATGATGGAACATCTAACGGGGACGGGTAACTTCCAACCACCCCATCGTCAAGCTCGAGAAATACCGCGAGGTGGGCTCGATGATGTTCAAAATCTGGCCTATCGAGCTTTCTTAGAAGTCCCTGATGTGGGAAAACCGCGCAAGTCCTTTACGGAAATCAAACAAGGCGCAAAAGAGTCTTACGTGAGTTTTATAGATCGACTGCGAGAAAGCTTAGATAAGCAAGAACCCAATGAGCAAGCCCGAAATATTATCTTGCTAAAATTGGCAGCGGAAAATGCTAATACAAACTGTCAGCGTGTATCGCGTCCTTCAGAAAACCCTAACCTCGTTCAAATGATAGAAGCATGTACCCGGATAGGATCACTGGAGCATAAGTTTGAAGCTATGGCAGCAGCTCTTGCTACAACGACAGTTGGCAATCAAACATGCTTTGGCTGTGGGCAGCCAGGGCACTTTAAGAAACATTGCCATAATGCATAAAAGGCTAAGCTTCCAAATATCTGTCCGCGATGTAAGAAGGGTAGGCACGACGCGAGCCAATGCCGCTCAAAACATGATAAGGGCGGCAAGCCGTTATCGGGAAACCGCCAGCGGAGCGCGCCTGCCTGGAACCGCGCCAGGACACAAGCAGCTCCAGGATCATCGCCTCTTCAAACCCTTCCAGCCTGTGTGCAAGAACCTGCGGCAGTGCCGGAGTGGACCTGGCAGCCGCCGAACCAGTAACTCTTACAGATTCTTCCGTCTCCCTGACACCTACTGGTGTCCATGGGCCATTAGGAGGGGGTAAAAGTGCCTTGCTTTTAGGCCGATCCTCCACCACACTGCAAGGTCTGTTTGCTCTCCCTGGTGTCATCGACTCGGACTATACGGGAGAAATAAAAATCATGGCCTGGACTCCGACACCACCATGTACCGTCCCCCAGACTGCTCGCATTGCGCAGCTTGTTTACTTTGTTGCTTGTCCCCCTAACGCCTGTCAGAAAGACAGGGGAGACTCGGGGTTTGGTTCCACCGGGCATCCGCAGATTTTGTGGACACAACCTGTTACTACCGGTCGACCGATGATGAAATGTAAATTGTCGTTGCAGCAAAAAGGCCATATCTGTTTAGATTAGATGGGATTTTAGACACGGGAGCTGATGTCACAGTCATTTCAAGGGATCGATGGCCTACAGACTGGCCATTAACTCAAATGAGTAAAGCGTTAATGGGCCTAGCTGGACATGCCATACCCTTTCAGAGCAAACATTTAATTCAAATTGAAGGTCTTGGAGGCCGTGTGGCCTCGGTTCGCCCCTTTGTGCTCGCCACACCTATCACCTTATGGGGTCGTGATTGTATGAGTCAGTGGGAAGTAAATATTGGGTCAATTTTTTCTTGGGGGCTGCTGCAGCGCAACCCACCTTAAGACTTACATGGAAAACTAACAATCCTATCTGGGTGGAGCAGTGGCCCCTGGCTAGTGCAAAGTTGCGCCACCTTAATGAATTAGGGGGAGAACAATTAAAGGAGGGACACATTGTTCCAACTACTAGTCCCTGGAATTCACCTGTTTTTGTTATTCAGAAAAAGAGACTGGGAAATGGCGTTTATTGCATGATCTGCGCAGAGTAAATGATGCGATGGACGACATGGGCACACTACAACCCGGTATGCCATCACCCACCATGATCCCCCAAAATTGGTGCCTCACCATTATCGATTTGAAAGATCGTTTTTTCACTATTCCCCTACACCCAGACGATGCACCAAAATTCGCATTCTCGGTGCCGTCACTTAACGTAAGTGAACCTTACAGGTGCCATCATTGGACAGTCCTTCCTCAAGGGATGAAAAATAGTCCCACTACATGCCAGCGGTTTGTAGCTCAAGCCCTGTCTCCTGTCAGAAAAGCCTCTCCTGATGTTGTACTTTATCATTATATGGATGATACCCTTGTTGCGACGCAAGCTCAACAGACTATGCAGGATGTGCTTATGATGTTATATCAGCAAGTGCAAACTGCAGGGTTACAGATAGCCCCTGAAAAATCACAACAAACAGCACCCTGGAATTATTTAGGGTGGCGAATTGTGGAACAAAAGATTGTTCCGCAACAGGTAAAGTTGCTAGTAACTGCGAAAACCTTAAACGATCTGCAGAAGCTCCTGGGAGCAATAAATTGGATTCGTCCACTGTTAGGTATGCCAAATCATGAACTGAGCCCCCTGTTCTCTCTTCTTAAGGGAGACCCGGCACTTTTGTCACCAAGAACTCTGACTTTAGAGGCCCAAGCCGCCTTAGAAAAAGTCTCCAGAGCTATAGAGAATCGCCAGGCAAACAGAATATACCCAGAGGTGTCCTTTCAATTGCTCATAAAAAATCCCACTTCACAGCCATACGCCTTAATTTTTCAATGGGATGAGAATCAACCGGACCCTCTGGCCATTATCGAATTGGTTTTCCTCCCACACCAACTACAGAAAAGGTTGTAACCCGACCGGAGTGTTTTGCCATGCTAATAATAAAGGCCAGACAGCGTCTGTTGGCTCTACCAGGACAGGAGTTCTCTCGCATTATTTTGCCCACAGATACTCAGGTATTACAATGGCTTCTTCAAACTTCAGCCCTTTTCCAGTCAGCAACAATGGAATTTCCAGGAGAATTAAGCATACATAGCCCGAGCCATAAGCTGCTCCAGCAAGACTTTATGCTTTATGAACTCCCGAAAGTTAGTCGTGTGCCTCTGCAGGCTATAACTGTTTTTACAGATGGCTCTGGCAAAACTGGCCGATCTGTTATAGTACGGCAAAACCCTGAAACGAAAACTTGGGTTTCTGATATCTGTCGGGTTGAAGGCTCTCCACAGATTGTTGAACTTGCCGCTGTGGTTCGAGTTTTTCAAAAATGGAAAACCCCTGTAAATATAATTACTGACTCTGCCTATGTAGCCGGGATAGTGCCACGCTTAGAAAATGCTTGCTTGAAAGAAACTTCTAACCCATTGTTATATTCATTCATAGATTCATAGATTGGTCCAGGCCGCAAGGGACCTCCAAAGGTCATCTAGTCCAACCTCCCCGCAGTCAGCAGGGACACCCCCAACTAGACGAGGTTGCCCAGGGCCTCGTTGAGCTTCACCTTGAATATCTCAAGGGAAGGGGCCTCAGCCACCTCCCCGGGCAACCTGTTCCAGTGTTCCACCACCCTCATGGTAAAGAACTTTTTCCTAATATCCAATCTAAATCTCCCCTTCTCCAACTTAAAACCATTGCCCCTCGTCCTGTCACTGCAGGCCTCTGGAAACAGACTCTCCCCAGCCTTCCTGTAGGCCCCCCTCAGGTACTGGAAGGCCGCTCTTAGGTCTCCCCGGAGCCTCCTCTTCTCCAGGCTGAACAACCCCAGCTCCCTCAGCCTGTCCTCATAGCAGAGGTGCTCCAACCCCCTGATCATTTTAGTGGCCCTCCTCCGGACTCGCTCCATCAGGTCCATGTCCTTCCTATATTGAGGGCTCCAGACCTGCACACAGTACTCCAGGTGAGGTCTCACCAGAGCAGAGCAAAGTGGCAGAATCACCTCTCCGGATCTGCTGGCAACACGTCTTTTGATGCAGCCCAGGATGTGATTGGCCTTCTGGGCTGCAAGTGCACGTTGCCTGCTCGTGTCCAGCTTCTCGTCCATCAGCACCCCCAAGCCCCTTTCCTCAGGGCTGCTTTCTAATGCCTCATCCCCCAGTCTGTATTTATACCGAGGATTGTTTCAGCCCAGGTGCGGGACCCTGCACTTGCTTTTGTTGAACCTCATGAGGTTCACCTGGGCCCACCTCTTCCAGCCTGTCCAGGTCCCTCTGAATGACATCCCGTCCCTCTGGTGTATCGACAACACCACACAGCTTGGTGTCATCTGCAAACTTGCTGATGGTGCTCTCAATCCCTCTGTCTATGTCGTTGATAAAAATGTTAAACAGTACTGGTCCCAGCACAAACCCTTGAGGGACACCACTCGTCACATTGTTATGGCAATTGTTATGCTTGCTAAATGATAGAAAATATCCTTATTTTATCATGCACATTCGCGCGCATACCACACTTCCAGGACTGCTGATAGAAGGAAATGGCCATGCGGACGCTTTGACTCTTGCGGCGTAAATAACACCGCAAGCAGTCGAACAGGTGCGTCTTTCCCATGTCTTCTTCCACCAAAATGCAAGGGCGCTACAGAAGACATTCTCCCTCACATCCTCACAGGCAAGAAACATCGTTGCTGCTTGCCCCCATTGTCAGTGCTTTCACCCCTCTCCACCAGCTGCGGGAGTTAACCCCAGAGGTCTCACAGCTCTGGAGCTGTGGCAGGCAGACGTGACTCATTTCCCCGAGTTCGGTCGTCTGAAATATATCCGTGTCTCTGTGGATACATTTTCTGGGGCTATACGTGCCACTTGTCATACTGGGGAAAAGGCCCGAGACGTTATTAAACATTTTTTGCTTGCCTTCGCAGCCCTTGGCGTCCCACGTGCAGTAAAGACAGATAATGGTGTACATATCTCAAAGACTGAAATTCTTTTTCCAAGACTGGGGCGTCAAACACACCACTGGTATTCCTCACTCTCCGACAGGTCAAGCCATCGTCGAACGATCTCATAGCACCTTGAAGCGCTTGCTAACTAAACAAAAAGGGGGAATTGCGGACACAGCAATGTCTCCACAAGAATGCCTAGCTAAAGCCCTATATGTATTTAATTTTTTTAATTTATCTGTTAATATGGAATCTGCAATCAGTCGCCATTGCGCGTCCTTACGGGCAGGCAGGGACCTTGTAGAAGGTGAAGCGCAGGTGTTAATTTGTAATCTTGAGTCTGGGGCTATAGAAGGTCCATTTCCGTTGATAACCTGGGGGAGAGGGTATGCTTGTGTTTCCACAGGTAACGGACCATGGTGGATTCCAGCAAGGTGTGTTCGTCCATACTGACAACATTCGGATCGGAAGGATTGAATGAGCCTGCTCTCCTGGTTCAAGTCATCTGCTCTGCATAATCAAGAGAGATCCCAGCTACGAGAAATTGAGTATAGCGCATTCATGGAAAAAGCAGGCATAATCATAGCCTCATTATTATTATTAGGTGAAACTCAAGGGTTGTTGCCCCCATTATCTAAAGATAACATTTGGCTAAGCTTAGCAAAAACCTTGAACCGAGACACGCTGTGTCTGTCACTGGCCCAACCTCAGAACCCTTTTCACACACATCTAGTAGGCCTACCATTAGATAACGCCTCAGCTGTAGTAGCAGAAGCAAGGGGACAGTTTCCAAAAGTTGGCTGTAACGCATCTACCACCCCTTGTCTGGAAATGGGATCCATGCAATTGATTGGGACGACAGGTTGCCCAGACTGGCCCTTGAGCCACAAGAAATTGGTATTCTTGGTTCGGTAAAGATGAATGCTTGTGTGTATTCTAACTTTACCAAGTACTCTCGCAATGAAATCTATGTTCAGGATGTATCACGCTTGGATCCTATATTTAGAAATAGTTCACAATAGTGTAACCAGACAGTCAGGGGCCCCGACAATCCCGCCCCTGCCGATCCGGTCCCCCGTAAACTACCGAAAGGAATATTCTTTATTTGTGGGGACCGTGCATGGGCTGGTATCCCGTCTAAGCTGACTGGAGGATCCTGTACAGTAGGTAGATTAACTATGCTAACTCCAAACATTACCATGATACTTAATCACACACACACAAAGGAGTTTTACAGGAGAAAAAGATCATTGAGCCATGCATTCACCTCCGAGTGTGGTGATCGCATAACCTTCTGGCAGCCGCCTGCAGTTGTTTTTTCCTCCTCCTTCGCCCCTTGCGTAGCCTCTGCTCGTGCATTAACATCACTGCGAAAGCTAGGGTGTTGGCTCGCAAAGCAGAGCAATGCTACTTCGGTAGCACTTTCTGGGCTATTGTTGGACGTAGACTTGGTACGTCATGCAACTCTACAAAATAGAGCTGCCGTAGATCTTTTGCTTCTCGCGCATGGTCACGGGTGTAAAGATTTCAATGGTATTGAAACGGAAAACAGAAGGATTAATCATGCCAGGGGCGTATATTTCAACCTTGGAGGGGAGGAAAGAAAACAAAGGAATTGCCCAATTAGCGGACATGGGCCCCAGCCTTGAAGGAACACTCCGTAGACAAACAGGAACATCCCGATCGATTACAGGAAAGATAACAAGAAGCTTTACGACCCCTGTCAGACCACTCAGAAGACA
Organism: Numenius arquata; assembly: GCF_964106895.1. Lineage (NCBI taxonomy): Eukaryota > Metazoa > Chordata > Aves > Charadriiformes > Scolopacidae > Numenius > Numenius arquata. The sequence goes on from NW_027414925.1 coordinate 35,176, forward strand.
AGCGGGAACATCCTAATCGATTACAGGAAGATAGCAAGAGCTTTACAGCCCCTATCAGCAAAACAATCGATGGGAAGCGGTTCAGTGATTGTGGGATTTACTCCCTAAACCCCACCCCCCCCAAAGAAAAACACCAGGAGAAGATATGCACAGGCCTGGAGGAGGAGACTTATTATAATGAGGCCCCGGAAATAATTAACATAGTAACACCTATTCTTAGAACTAATTGTATTAGTCCATCCCATAGTTTGCATATGTATGATTTACATTATAAATAACGACGGGTTCAGCATAAGGGTGTGCAAGTTAGGAGGAGAAATCCCCCTTGCACCCGGCGCTGCAATACACTGAATTAAAGAATAAGGCTAGGTATGGCTTGAAGGTTTGCTTACCTAAGTATGAGTTAGCAAATATAACTTGGCTGACCACAAATAGGGGCCTACACCCCTGCAGAGCTACGATAAGTAACAAGACAGGAAGGTACCTATGTAGATAGCAATTGTGAGGCCAGCACAATGTTATCTTATCTCTGACAAATGGGGGGCTCCAAGAGGGAGGTAGCATATGGTAATGAGTTACTGGAAACTAATGAATATGTTAAAACTCCTTGCATGAATATGTATGTATGGTGTGCATATATGTTGTTAAACTGACTCTGTCGGGCACGCACATTTGGAGGAGCTATCCCCTGTGCGTCCAGCGCTGCAATAAAGGATACCTGCTTAATAGTCATCCCGACTATTGAGTCCTGATTTCGTCTTTCACGGCATCAATTCTGGCACCCCAGATGGGACCCTCTCTGCTCGGCTGCAGGACCCTCTGAGAACAGGACTCCCTAGGGTACCCCCGGGATCTTCCCGGAGGGACTCCTCGCCTCATACGGATCACTGCGGGGGCAGACAAGGACCATCTAGAAAATAAGGCATTCTTTTAAGAAAAATTAGAGAAAAAAAAAAAAAAAAAAAAAAAAAGAGTTTTGGTTTTTGGAACCGGTCACTTGGGGTTCCCATAAGTCGTAGGAGACGTCCTACGCAGGGCGCTGTATGCCAGGCTACTAGTGCCTGAGGGCATACTGTGTACGTGAGTTGTGCTGCGCAACTCAGGTTGTGCTGCGCTCTCTTGCATTACGTACACTTGGTTTGTGTACGCGGGTACAGGCACATTTTGTGCTTTGTACTCCTGTATTTCGTACACTTGGTTTGGTTTGTGTATGCGGGTATAGGCACATTTTGTGCTTTGTACTCTTGTATTTCGTACACTTGGTTTGGTTTGTGTATGCGGGTATGAGCACATGCTGTGTTTTGTACTTTTGTATTTCATACACTTGGTTTTAGTACGTTAGGTACGGTCGCGAGTAAAGCTAAGTACCTTTGCATTAACGTACTTTGTGGTGGTAGTAACTTATCGGTATTGAAATTGGAACTGTTTAAAGGAATTGTTTATTGAAAGTTGATTTGGATTTGGTAAAAGGTGTGTGAATGAATTGAGCTAGCTCTTGTATGACTGAGACGCGGCACAGCTGCGAAGCGAGTGTGGAGTTCTGATCCGCGGTTCCGTTATCCCGCGAGGGGTGCGGCCGGAGATGAACAAAGCGAGTGTATTTGGTTGACTGGATGAATATGATCGGTCATATAAATGGATATTGTCCTTTCCACCCAGATAACGGGTGTAAAGCAAACAATAAGTGTTAAGCGTTAAAATTGTTTTAAGATTTTTTCACTGGTTTGGGTCTAATCCAGATTGTACTGATCTTGAGTGCCCTAATTGCCAGCTGTGGATGCAGTGGAATATGCAGAGGAATATTGAGGAGACAGATTGTATCCTCTAACTGTACTGTGTTAAATTAGCAAATATGGGGGGACAGCAAAGTGGCGGAATTGTGAAAAAGAGCCCCATAGGATGTATTTTAAAACATTGGAAAAATATAGGAGGACCGTCAGGTGGGAACGTGAATAAGAAAACTTTGATAAAATATTGTAATCAATGGTGGCCCTTATACAAATTAGATGATGGAGAAAAGTGGCCTCTTAATGGAACTCTAAACTATAATACTATGTTGCAGTTGATGTTGTTCTTACGGAGAGAAGGAAAATGGGATGAGGTTATGTATGCGGATATGTTTTTCACTTTGCGAAATCATCCTGAATGGCAAAAGGACTGCGGATTTAATATACCACCGCAAGACCCTTTAGTTTTGTCCCTCGAGAAAGAACATAAAGATAAAAGGAAGGGGCAGCAGAAAATGAAGAGATGTTGCTCGGCATGTAGTATTGGACAAAGGTGTTTAAAAGTGACAGAATCCAGTAAAAGGAAAGAGGAAACAGAAGATCAGCTTGAGGATTTGGGAATGCCCCCCCCTCCATTGCCAGATCCGCTTTCTCCACCCCAGTCGCCATTCCCTGAGACAGAGGGTGGCGGTAGCGGTGAGGAAGAAGGGGAAGCGGCAACTGCTTTTACTCCAGTTACTGCAAGAACCAGGAGTAAAACTCAGAGAGCTCCACAACTCCTAGCCCCGTTACGGGAAGTAATGGGATCTAGTGGACCAGCTAGAGTGAAAATTCCGTTTTCCACCACTGATTTAAATGACTGGAAGGAGGTAGCTAGAGGGTATCGAGATGATCCCTCTAAGGTGGCAAAACGATTTGAATTGATAGTTAGAAATCAAGAATTAATGCCTGTAAGCAAGGATTTTGTAAATGTAATAGGAGCCACTGGCCAGCAGAGAAAGGCGTTCTTTTCGGAACCCCTTAGATTTAAATTAGGAAAACAGATCGGAATACATCGATTTTTATACTTGCCACATTCCCCCAAATCACTGTTAGGGCGAGATTTATTAGAGCAATTAGGAGCAGTGATAGTTTTTAATCAAGGAGCCATGGAATTAAAAGTGAAAGAAGATCAGTTGATTGAAATTTTGAGCCTAGCCCTAATGCACTCTGAAAAGCCCACTGTGTCATCACCCGAACTTGAAGAAATCATTAATCAGGTATATCCAGGGGTTTGGGCTACAGGGACTCCAGGAAGGGCGAAACACGCTACCCCCATAGTAATACAACTTAAGGAGGGAGCAAGCCCAATACGTCAAAAACAATACCCCCTGAGATTAGAAGATCGCAGAGGGATAGAAGGTCCAATTAAGAACTTTTTACAACATGGACTACTAGTGGAATGTGAATCAGAATATAACACCCCCATACTGCCGGTAAAGAAACCAAATGGAACTTATCGGGTAGTTCAGGACCTAAGAGAAATAAACAAAATTGTTAAAGATTTACACCCTGTAGTTGCCAATCCCTATACATTACTTACCAAATTGAAAAACAGTCAGGTATGGTTTACAGTATTAGACCTAAAAGATGCATTCTTTTGTCTGCCTTTGGCTAAAGAAAGTCAGAAGTTGTTTGCTTTTGAATGGGAAAGCCCTACCACTGGTAGGAAAACCCAGCTTACTTGGACAGTGTTACCCCAAGGTTTCAAAAACAGTCCAACAATTTTCGGAAATCAATTAGCACGTGAGCTTGAGGGATGGAAGCCTCCTTCCAAAAATGGAACCCTTTTACAATACGTGGATGACCTGTTAATAGCAACTGAAACCAAACCTGAGTGTATCCAATGGACTGTGAGCTTGTTAAACTTTCTTGGACTAAATGGATATCGAGTCTCTCAACAGAAAGTTCAAATGGTACAACAGCAAGTGACCTACCTGGGATATGAATTATCTGGAGGACAACGGGAGTTGGGAACTGAACGAAAAGAAGCCATCTGTAAAACCCCACTTCCTCAGACGGTAAAAGAACTCAGAACCTTCTTGGGAATGACAGGTTGGTGTCGATTATGGATTTATAACTACGGAATAATAGTGAAACCTTTATATGAACTTTTGAAAAATAATCCCATTAGATTGATATGGTCCAAAGAAGCTCAGAACGCATTTGAAATACTCAAAAAGGAACTCATGAGAGCCCCGGCCTTGGGCTTGCCTGATGTAACCAAACCTTTTTGGCTCTTTTCTCATGAGAAACAAGGAATAGCTCTAGGAGTTTTAGCTCAGCGGCTGGGACCATACAAAAGAGCTGTAGCTTATTTCTCTAAACAATTAGATGAAGTAAGTAAAGGATGGCCAGGATGTTTACGAGCGGTAGCGGCCGTAATACTACAGTGTTGGTTTCGCATACTGTATCCGCTGTATTAGAACAAAAAGGGAATCACTGGCTTTCCCCATCCAGGTTTCTGAAATACCAGGACTAACATTGTGAACCCAGCTTCTTTCCTTAGTGGAGCAACAACCGAATCACTAACACATGACTGTTTGGAAACAATAGAGGCTGTGTATTCTAGCAGACCAGATCTGAAAGAAGAACCCCTGCAGGATGCACAGGACTCCTGGTTTACGGATGGAAGTAGCTTTGTCCGACAAGGTATCCGTAAGGCTGGATATGCAGTGACCACAACAAATAAGGTAACTGAATCCCAACCATTGCCTACCGGGACATCAGCTCAAAAGGCTGAGATTATTGCCTTGACTAGGGCTTTGGAACTGGCGAAAGGGAAAAGGATAAATATATGGACAGACTCCAAATATGCCTTTGGAGTTGTTCATGCTCATGGAGCAGTCTGGAAGGAACGAGGATTGCTAACCGCACAAGGAAAACAAATCAAACATGCAGAAGAAATACTTCGTCTACTGGAGGCAGTACGGTTACCAGCTAGCGTCGCCATCATGCATTGTCGAGGACATCTGAGGGGTAACACTGACCAAGAAAGAGGTAACAGATTGGCTGATTATGAGGCTAAACAGGCAGCAGAAAGAATACAGAAAGAACAAATTCTAGCCTTAATTCCAGACAATAGAAATCAAGACCTGGATGACCACGAGGGCATTAAATATTCTAGATTAGATGAGGAGTTCATACGAGAATTAGGAGGACAAGTTCCTTCCCGGGGATGGGCTCATTTGAGTGATGGTAGAATGATTATACCTGCCAAACTAGTGTGGGGACTTGTTAAAGAAGAACATGATAAGACACATTGGGGAGCAGATTCGTTATATAAATTTTTAGGCCAAAGATGGATAGGGAAGAATTTATATACCACTGTTCGACAGGTGACTCAGCAGTGTGAAACATGTTTGAGAAATAACCCCAACACAGGTAATCGAGTACAGTTAGGAACTGTTGGGAAAGGAAACATACCAGGAGACCATTGGCAAATCGATTTTTCCGAACTCCCAAGAAAAGGGGGGTATAAGTACTTATTGGTGCTTACAGACACCTTTTCTGGATGGCCAGAGGCTTTTCCCTGTAGAACAAACCAGGCAAGAGAAGTGACTAAAGTGTTATTGAACGAGATAATACCTCGATTTGGGGTACCTATAGTCATCTCATCAGATAGAGGTACTCACTTTTGTGCACAAATAGTGCAGCAAGTTAGCAAACTATTGGGAATTGATTGGCAGTTACACACCCCATATAGGCCGCAGGCCAGTGGGCAAGTAGAAAAAATGAATCACATGATAAAACAGCAGATAGCCAAAATATGTCAAGAAGCAGATTTGTATTGGTATGAAGCATTACCCATAGCTCTGCTTAGACTACGTGTAAAGCCAAGAGCTAAAGAAAACCTAAGCCCTTTTGAAATATTATATGGGAGACCATACCAGACAAAATATAAAGGAGAAGATTTAAACCAGTTGGGTAATTCTTATTTACAAAAATATGTTATTTCTTTGGGAAAACAATTAGAGAAAATCAATAAGAGTGTCCTAGGAACTAGAGTTAAGGGATTGGATCACGCTATCCATCCCTTTAGTCCTGGAAATTGGGTTTATATCAAAAATTTTTCAGGCAATCCACTGGAAGAGAGGTGGACCGGACCATTTCAAGTGTTATTGACCACCTTCACTGCAATCAAGGTGAAGGAGCAGCCGTCCTGGATTCACTACTCTCGAGTGAAAAAAGCTCCAGACAAGCAGTGGACTTCTGAACCTTTAGGACCTTTAAAACTAAGATTACAAAAGACGGCTCCGAGGCATAAGGAAGATCCCCAATTTGAGCAGAAATGGACCTCCGAATGTACCGGATCAGCAAAACTGCGATTCCGGAGATCATTATTGTGATCTTCTACATCACAGCTGGATGGACAGAGAACTGCACCACCCATCAAGACCTAGATGATGTCCCCGACCCCGAAGACTGGACCAGGAATGGACATTTGGGCAATGCAGGTCTGAATATCACATATAAAAAGACTAAGGTATACACAGTTTTAAAAATTGATGGCCAGATTAAAAGAGACTGGGGAGATTCACAACAGATACCATCCTTTGAAATAAGAGAAAACAGCTTGATTGATAAAGCATGTAAATTTGATATGACACAAGTGTACTTAACCACTGTAATAACGGTTGGCATTTATGTATATAATTTAGAAAAGCCACAACAATGCATATTTTCAGCAGTATGTACACTCCACCAAGATTACTGTCGAGCAGAGGTCCAACCTAAAGTTAGTTCAATGATTAGGTGCATAGGAGTTATACATGATGCAAGGGAAATTATAAGATCATACTGACAAGCGGCCTTGATTTTAGTCCCAAAGGATATAACCGCCACACATGGTATGGATACTCTCTCTCCCCAACTTATCCCCTTTCCAGAAGTGAAACGTTCAAATACTATTCTCAATTATAATGCACCAGTAATATATAAAAATTATGTAATATATAGGGAAAATATAGCATGCAAAAAGGAGATAAAAACTTTCACTCAAACATTTACCTTTAGGAGTAGGGTTACTTGTAATGCATCTGAAAAGGCTGAAAACATCACTATAAATATAAAATACAATAGCACTGAAAAAGGGAAATTTACCATATGGGAAGTACCAACAACTGCTTTGAAGGCTACATGTCAGCAACCTCAATGTAGCCTTACTATAGTAAATAAAGGAGAAGCAGTTTATAAGATATGCGCACTATGGAGTCTAGAAAGCCGTGCAGCAACATTCCTATTCCCCTTTGTGCTCTATGTGCCTCGGAGAAATATAATTACTCCAAGTCCAACCACCATCCCTCTGTTTGAACCAGCTAAATGTGCTGTGCAATACCATAACCTTTCGTTCGCAGGCCCTTATGTAGTGAGACAATCCAATGAGCAGAAATTATTTCTGGACCCCACATATTCTTTAAAGAAGGTACGGGTAAAGGTACAAGCTGATATATCTCAGATGAAATCAGAATGCTTACCTTTTATTTCGCAAAGTCTTAAAGGATGGAAGGCATGGTTACATTCCAGAGCTCACCACTCAAGGAAACAGAGAGATTTAACAGGATGGTTTGGATCTGGACTAGGAGTTTTAAACTCGATTGATCAGGAAGTAATAATCAATAAACTGAGCACAGTCACCTCTGATTTAGGAAGGCTAGAAGTACCACTAAGGTCATCTTTAATCACTCTGGCTGAAACTCAGCAATTAACTGTTGATTTCGTTTCCCTATTATCTAACCATACTACTGAGGATTTCCAAGCAGTAGCAACTTTTGTAAAAGGACTACAAGGAAATGTCTCTATTGCCATTCAGTGTATACAAACACAACTTTGGATACAATCTGTGGTTTCTGATATAATCAGAGAAGGGATGTCAGGAAACCTACCACAGGAAATTAGAGAAATTATCGCTAAGAACGATACTACCACCCCATTCGAATTAAAACATCAGGCTTGGTGGCAATTAGTTAATTTCACCTATGATGACACAAAAGAACGAATTGAAGCCTACGTGCTGCCAATTCAAAAGGCAAAGGTATGGGATATTTTCCCTATTTTAGCACTAGGGGCAATCCATCAAGATGTAGTAGTCAGACCAATAAACTATAATGTTTGGGCAAAATATAATGATGATATAAGAAAATGGCAGACCATTAGTACCGAAGCCTGCATCCCAAAGGAACAACTAGGATATGTTTGTGAGAATGCAGTAATTGAAAACGAAGATTTGTGCTTAGACACAGAGGACAGTACATGCACGTTTGAGATGCTTCCCTCAGAACATGCTCAATCACAGGTGTATTATGTAGGAAAAGGATGTGTCTGTATAAGGACTAGTTGTGTTAATGTCAGCATTGATACTTGTGAAGAAGAAACAAATGGAACTAACTTTTGTGTTTGTAATTTTACCAAGATACAAGGTTGTGATTTTAATTATTCTGCTCCAATAACCACTTCTCAGTTGATCTCTGACAGTTTCATGCTATACAATGATATACCTAAATTACAGATTGGAATGGACATTAATGTCCTGAAGAAAATGCTTTCCCACCCAGACATTAAAATGTTGCTAAAGAAGGTGAAGGAAGCTTCGAAACGAACATTATGGCAAGTCCAGCATGATACTGTAGAAATAAAGAACATCATCACAGCCATTGAGAAAACTGGTGAACATCATTGGTGGGACATTTTTCTAAATACCTCACTAAAATCTCCAACCGCTGCACAGGTTTTCAATTTCCTAGTGCATCCTGTACTAGTGCTGATTTTTGCAGCCCTACTGCTGACTATTCTCAACATTTGGCTGTGGTGGAAAGTACGAACTGTTGCTCAACAAGTACATGTATTATGGACTGTAAACAAAATTATGCAAAAGAATTTGCAATAGCATAAAGAAAAGGGGGGATTGAATTAAAGAATAAGGCTAGGTATGGCTTGAAGGTTTGCTTACCTAAGTATGAGTTAGCAAATATAACTTGGCTGACCACAAATAGGGGCCTACACCCCTGCAGAGCTACGATAAGTAACAAGACAGGAAGGTACCTATGTAGATAGCAATTGTGAGGCCAGCACAATGTTATCTTATCTCTGACAAATGGGGGGCTCCAAGAGGGAGGTAGCATATGGTAATGAGTTACTGGAAACTAATGAATATGTTAAAACTCCTTGCATGAATATGTATGTATGGTGTGCATATATGTTGTTAAACTGACTCTGTCGGGCATGCACATTTGGAGGAGCTATCCCCTGTGCGTCCAGCGCTGCAATAAAGGATACCTGCTTAATAGTCATCCCGACTATTGAGCCCTGATTTCGTCTTTCACGGCATCAACACATACCTGCTTTATAACTCTATTCGAGCTGTAGGGTTTGTTTCTGCATGTCAATTTGGCACCCCAGATGGGACACTCTCTGTCTGGCTGCAGGACCTCCTGAGGACAGGACTCCTCTGGGTACCCCTGAGATTTCTCGGGAGGACTCCCCCACTAATCCAGATCACCGCGGGGACAGACAAGGACCATCTATTGCAGACCAGGTACGTTCAGATTTTTCTAAAGGGGAACCTGTCAGTCGTGAGGAGACGTCCTACGCATGGTAGAGAGTCGGTGTACTCGCCCCAGGGTATGCTGAAGCTTGGGCTAACGGTGGGATATTAATTTGGGTTATGCTTGTGTGGGATCCCTCGGTTTTGGTTTTTGTGTTAGTGTGTGGAATTGTAATACTAGTTGTTATTTGTTGTATTTGTCATAAGGTACCACAACCGTGTTATTGTCTAATATAAGGTGGAGATTATTGTATGAGTGAAACGAGTGATTGAGACGCGGCACTGCTGCGGAGCGAGTGCGGAGTTCCGATCCGCGGTTCCGTGTTCTCCACGAGGAGAGCGGCCGGAGACGAACGAAGCGTATGACAGACTGTAAGGAAACATTGTACGAACCAAGTATTGGGTGGTATTGCCCTGTACACTTGATTGACGGGATATCTTGTGACCCTATTTTTATCTTAAAGTGTTTTGCTTGTAATACGGAGGTGTGGGTAGACCGGGGGGATGATTTTTGGTGTCCAGTGTGGTAGCTGGACTGAGTGGGAAAAGATCGAGCGGGCGGGAGAGTTGAAACAAGTAATCTGTGGAGACATAGCCTACCCCTGGAGATAAAGGTAGCGACAGGGATATAGCTGTACCGTTTCCCGGGAGGGAAACAGGAATAACACCCAGGTGACACAAGGATCACCTCTGAACCAAGGGGGTAAGGAGGACATAAAATGGGCAATAATCAAGGAGGTGAGATACTGAAAAAGAGTCCCCTAGGGTGTATTTTAGCACACTGGAAGGAGATCGGGGGCTCACCAGGTGGCAGCGTGGACAAGAAAACCTTAATTAAATATTGTAATCAGTGGTGGCCTCTTTACAAGTTAGATGATCAAGAGAAATGGCCCTTCAATGGGACCCTTAATTATAATACCATACTACAATTAATGCTATTCCTTAGAAGGGAAGGAAAGTGGGATGAAGTCACATATGCGGACATGTTTTTCACCCTTCAGAACCACCCAGAGTACCAACGGGACTGCGGGCTATTACCTCCACAAGACCCGATGGTATTAGCCTTAGAGAAAGAAAAAGGAAAGAAATGAAAGCAAATATAAAAAGATGTTGTTCAGCCTGTAGCATAGGGCAGAGATGCACAAAGCCTGAAAAGATTCGGGGTTTTAAAGAAGGGGATTCACTTGAAACTTACTTACCGCTGGTTAAGGTAATGGGAGACGAAAATGGGGATTCCGTTTCCCAAGGAGATAGAGAAGCTGATTTCGGAACCCCACCTGATAGCCTGGTATCGTCCCGTACCCGAAAGGGAACAGGGCGAGCGTTGATACAGGCACCTTTAAGGGAAGCCGTGGGTCCAGAAGGACCTGTATTGATAAGAGTCCCTTTTTCCTCATTTGATTTAGAAACCTGGAAAAACGTGGCGAAGAATTATCGGAATGATCCCGTAGGGGTCACTAAACATTTTCAGTTTCTGGTAAAGCAGCACAATCCTGACTGGGGTGACATCCACTTATTGTTAGACCACCTGACAGAAACTGAAAAACAACAAATTTTGAAAACTGCTCAAGATATAGCCACAGACCACCTGAGAGATTCAGGAAAAGACATTAAAGACTATTTCCCCTTGCAGGACCCTCACTGGGACCCGAATAGAAACATTCACTTGGAAGCATTACACAGTTATAGAGATTGGGTTATAAAAGGGATGGAGAGAGCTATCCCGAAAGCTATTAACTGGTCAGTGCTATATGCTGTAAGACAAGGGCCGAAGGAGACTCCCTCGGAATTCCTGGACAAATTACGAGATGCAATGAGATGCTACGCCCCCCTGGACCTAGGACCAGAGACAGGAATCCAGCAGTTAGTGTCTCTCTTTAGAGGGCAGTCCGCTAGTGATATCCGGAGGAAGCTGCAAAAACTAAGAACAACTGAAAGCAGAAATCTAGAGACTCTGTTAGATGAGGCATGGAGAGTATTTAGCAACCGAGAAGAAGAGGATAGGAGAAAGGACAAACGGGCACTGGTAGCAGCACTACAAGGTGGGGGGGGGGGGGGGCGGAATAAGAAATGGGAACTTTAGGAAACCATTAGAAAGGGATCAATGCGCATGCTGTAAGCAGAAAGGACACTGGAAGAATGAGTGTCCAAAGAGACGAAAAGAAAAAATTCAGTCCCATTTTAAAAGAGATTGACGGGTACCTGGGGAATCTACCCGAGCGGATCCACTGGTTACTCTAAGGCTAGGGAGAAGGCAACAAGAAATAGAATTTTTGCTAGATACAGGAGCAACGTTCTCGGTCTTGAATCAAGCCCTGACCCCTACTGATACTGATTTTGTAACAGTAAAGGGAGCCACTGGCCAGAGTGAAAAGGCATATCTTCTCAAACCTCTTAGGTTCAAATTGGAAAAACAATTAAGGATACACAAATTCTTATATATGCCAAGCTCCCCGAAACCCCTGCTAGGGCGAGATTTATTAGAACAATTGGGAGCGGAAATTAAATTCAAAAAGGGAAAATGGAACTTCGGATAAGAGAAGATCAACTAATTGAAGTACTAAGTTTGGCCCTGATAGGAACTCCCATTACTCCAGGAGTGCCTGAGGAGATTAGAGACCAAATTTATCCGGGGGTATGGGCCTCGGGAGTGCCGGGGAGAGCAAAAAGTGCTTCCCCAATAGTGATAAAGCCTCAACAAGGAGCACGACCGGTGAGAGTCAAACAGTATCCCCTCAGGATAGAGGATAGGAAGGGAATCCGACAAATTACAGACCAGTTTATCGAGTATGGGCTGCTGAAAGAATGTGAATCAGAGTATAACACTCCAATATTACCTGTCAAAAAGCCGGATGGTAGCTATCGCATAGTGCAGGATCTCAGGGCTATCAACAAAATTGTTGAGGATTTACATCCGGTAGTAGCAAATCCATACACTCTCCTAACTCAATTGGTACCTGAATTGGCATGGTTTACTGTCTTGGACCTAAAGGATGCCTTTTTCTGCTTGCTTCTGAGCCCAGAGAGCCAACTTTTATTTGCATTCGAATGGGAAAACCCAGAATCTGGAAGGAAAACACAGCTCACGTGAACTGTGCTACCACAGGGCTTTAAAAATAGCCCAACACTTTTTGGAAATCAGCTAGCCAAAGATTTAGAAGAGTGGGAACGCCCGCCTGGGACAGGAGTGGTATTGCAGTATGTGGACGATATATTACTCGCCACTGACACCAGAGAAACATGCCTAGAATGGACTGTGAGCCTGCTAAATTTTCTTGGACTTAATGGCTATAAAGTTTCTCCACAGAAGGCACAGATAGCCCAGCAGCAAGTGACCTATCTGGGATATGAAATCACCGCAGGCCAACGGACACTAGGGAAGGAGAGGAAAGAGGCCATTTGCCAGACACCTCGACCACAGACGCCTAAGGAACTTCGGACCTTTCTAGGAATGACAGGATGGTGTCGTCTCTGGATATATAACTACGGACTCTTGGTAAAGCCGCTATACGGGTTATTAAAATCTAACTCAAAGAATATTGTGTGGAATAAGGAAGCAGACAGAGCCTTCCATCAGTTAAAAAAGAGGTTAATGGAAGCACCTGCCCTGGGATTACCCGACACTACTAAACCTTTCTGGTTGTTTTCCTATGAAAAACAAGGAACGGCCTTAGGAGTCCTAGCTCAGAATCTGGGACCCTATCGAAGGGCGGTGGCATACTTCTCTAAACAGCTCGACGGAGGAAGTAAAGGGTGGCCTAGCTGTCTCCGAGCAGTGGCAGCAGTGGTAAGAAACATCCAAGAGGCCCGTAAGCTCACCCTAGGCCAGAAAATCACAGTTATGGTATCACACACCGTCTCAGCAGTACTGGAAGTAAAAGGGGGGCGTTGGCTTTCACCTCAGAGGTTTCTTAAGTACCAGGCTATCCTGATAGAGCAAGATGATGTAGAAATAACAGTAACTAATATTGTCAGTCCAGCCTCTTTCCTCAGCGGAACCGAAGGAGAATCAGTGACCCATGACTGCTTGGAAACAATCGAGGCTGTGTACTCCAGTCGACCAGACCTGAAAGAAGAACCATTGGAAGATGCAGAGGATTCCTGGTTCACCGACGGGAGCAGCGTCGTTCAACAGGGGATACGCAAAGCTGGCTATGCGGTAACCACCACAGAGAAGGTAATAGAGTCCAAAGCCCTGGCCCCAAATACATCAGCCCAAAAGGCTGAGATAATAGCACTAACCCGAGCGCTGGAACTAGCCAAAGGAAAACGGATCAATATCTGGACAGACTCTAAATATGCTTTTGGGGTGGTGCATGCTCACGGGGCGGTCTGGAGAGAAAGAGGACTCTTATCTACACAAGGGAAGCACATAAAACATGCTGAGGAAATTCTCGAGCTCTTAGATGCAGTATTACTGCCTACCAAAGTGGCTATCATGCACTGCAAAGCTCACCAAAAAGGGAACACCGCTCCGGAACTGGGCAACGCACTGGCGGACCGAGAAGCCAAAAGAGCAGCAGAGATGGGTAATGCAGAGGTACAATCCTTGGTCCCAGATGGTAAGATACAAATTGACGACGAACCTAGATATTCTAGGGACGATCACAAATTGATCAAAGACTTAAATGGGAAAATTGAAGGGAAATGGGCCAGAACCCCACAGGGAAAAATAATAGTGCCTTTCTTGTTACTATGGGCTGTAGTCATGGCAGAACATAAGAAATCCCACTGGGGAACAGAGGCACTTTACGGATACCTGAGTAGGCTAAGATGGGCTCGGAATCTATATGCCACTGTCAAACAAGTCACTCAGCAGCATGAGGTATGTTTACAGAACAACCCTAGGACAGGTCCCAGAGTCCAGTTTGGCCAAATAGGGAAGGGAAACCATCCGGGACAACAATGGCAAATTGATTTTTCAGAACTTCCAAGAAAAGGGGGGTTTCGATACCTATTGGTATTAACAGATACCTTTTCAGGATGGCCAGAGGCATTTCCCTGCCGAACCAATAACACAAGAGAAGTGGCTAAAGTGCTGTTGCAAGAGATTATACCAAGATTTGGGGTTCCCGCAGTGATTTCCTCCAACCGAGGATCTCATTTCACTGCAAAGGTTGTTTCAAAAGTAAGCAGATTACTGGGTATAGATTGCAACTTCACACCCCATACAACCCACGATCAAGTGGTCAGGTAGAAAAGATGAATCACCTAATTAAAATGCACATTGTGAAGCTAGGCCAGGAAGCTAACTTGGCCTGGCCTCAGTCATTACCGTTAGCCCTTCTCAGGATAAGAACAAAACCCAGAACCAAAGAAGGTTTGAGCCCCTTTCAAATACTCTATGGGAGACCATATAGTGTACAAGATGGGACATCCACAGAGTTGGGGAATGAAATATTGACAGATTACATGATAAATTTACAAAAACAGATCCGAGGGGTAGAAAAACTGGTTCTGGGAACAAGAGCTCGTGGGCTGGATGGACCAGTACACGAGATCGAACCTGGGGGTTATGTATATGTCAAGTCTTTTACAGATTCACCACTGAAGCCAAAGTGGGAAGGTCCCTTCCAGGTACTGCTGACCTCTCACACAGCCATAAAGATTAAGGAACAAGCTGCTTGGATCCATTGGACTTGAGTCAAGAGAGCTCCAGAACCCCAATGGACATCAACGCAGGCCGGACCCTTGAAACGTCGCCTCCAACGAAGAGATGGACATTAATGACATTGATAATCGTTACCATGCCGGGACTTTGTATTTCAGGGGGAGGGACACGGGATGTGAATACATATTCACGAAATCTAGAAACATTGGTAAGGGCTAATAATCTGTCAGATTGTTGGGTATGTAGTACCCTACCCAAAGGAGAAATGAAATTGCCTCTATATGGGGTGGCAGCAAGCAATTGGAACTGTGCCAACGGAACCTGGCCCAAATTTTGGGCAAGAGGGGAAGATGAGTTGGACGGGTATTGTGAGAACGATGATAATATCTACCCCTTAGGACCCAGATTTGATTTACAAGTGTTGAAAGAAAAGCTCGTTGTATTAGTTAGCAATAACAATTGTACCTGGGAACACGGGGAATATAGACACAGGGGGCCGGTGAATAGGACAATAGCCTGGGGATGGAGCAAGTTCATAGCTAAAACTCAGATTTTTGCATCAGACTGCGCAAGATGACACCACATTCAAGTTTTCAGACCTTTGGGAAAAGTTAACCTCGTGGTTACCTAACCTGGCTTGGCTTAAACAACTGTTTATCCTTCTAGTAGCAATACTTGTGTTAGGAATTTTAGCGTGTGCATTAGCTAGATGTCTTATGTGTTGTACCAGGGGGGCCAAAGATGAATACATTCAATGGAAGAAGCATCAGCTCCGTGAGCGAGTGGAGTCAGGGAAGTATTTTAGAAATCAGACGAAGAAGGAAAGTGTGTTATAGGCCATTGTAAAAGAATTTACAAAGGTGAAAGAAAAGGGAGGACTTGATTCAGAGAATTAATGGTTAAAGGTCGTTAGTGTAGATTTAGTACAGCTTGGCAAAGAACAGAGCTCGGAGCCCAGGAGCCCAGCATTCCAAGATAAAGAAATGGCCTTGTGTATAAGATAGCGGGAACAGCCTGCATGCTAAGGAGGAACCCAACTGTCTGGGTAAAGTGTCCATCTGGTCGGGACCAGTTTTGCGGTTTGGAGTCCAGCCAGCCCAGCATTCTAAGCCAAAGGTAAAAGTACACGGTGAAGAAGACTATGAGCCTTCCTCCAGAAGACCCCAGCCCACAACCACTGGGCGACAGTACGCATGCGGCGAGGGGAGGAGACTTATGATAATGAGTTCCTAGAAATAATTAGAATAGTAACGCCTTTTCTTAAATTAATTATAATAACCCAGCCCACATTAATGAATATGTATGCTTTTCATCATAAATAGATGCTTGTTTTACGAGCCAGTGTGCAAGTTAGGAGGAGAAATCCCCCTTGCACCCGGCGCCGCAATGAACATACCTGCTTTATAACTCTCTGCGAGTTGTAGGGTTTGTTTCCGCGCGTCACTGGGCTCCCCGGTGGGGTCCAGTGTCACCTGTGGGGAGGAGGGGATGGTCACCTCGCGTGGCCGAGGCATGGGGAGAAGGGAGAGAGGTGTCGGTGTACATCCCTGACACCAGGGGCAAGGGCCAGGGGCGCGGAGGAAGAAGAGGGTCTTGGTGTAATTCAGGAGGAAGAGGTGCTGCGTCCTCTCCCTCCCCAACACCCTTCAGGCCACTGCAGGCTCGCTTGGGCTGTGAGGAGGGGGCGTGGGGGAGGTGATGGCGGGCAGCCCCATGGCAAGCACCACCCCCCACCCACCCTCCTCCACACCACCACAATCCCAGCGGCCTCACCCTCACCTCCTCAACACCCTCAGGCGGATGCCGGTGGCGATGGCAGCCAGAAGCCCGCTGGCCCACGGCTGCCGTCTAGTGGCACGGCCAGGGCACGCTGACTCTCTGGGAGGCGGTGGCTCCCTCGGAGATGGGGGGATCCAGAAGACGGGGGCGGCTGAGAGGAGGGAGGGCCGCAAGGGGCAAAGAGGGGCCTGGGGCCTGCGCTGGGGGCTGCTCGGCCTCAGGGCAGGCCCCACGGGCGCCATGGCAAAGCTCGGCCTGGCCACCAGCAGAGCCCGCCTTCTGCTCCCAATGGTCTTCGCCCTCATAGGTCGGGAGCGCTGTCAGTCTCCTCCCCTGAGGCGAGGCTGCCGCTGATTGGCCACAGGTGGGCAGGCTGCTGTGCGGCAGTGCTCATCCGTCACCAGAGAGAGTCACCGCTGATTGGCCGCCTGGGCCGTCACCCTGCCCTCCTTTGGGGCCCACCCTCCCCTGGGGCGATGCTCTCTGTTATTGGCCGCCTGAGGGGTCGCTCACACACAGTGCCCGCCCTGCCCTCTCGGAATCTTTTCTCTGATTGGCTGTCTGTTACAGTCAATCCCATGCCCTGTCCCCCTCCTCTGACGCCATTGGCTGTCCCGGGCCCGCTGCCTCCCCTCCTGGGCGGGCGTTGCCGGGCGACCGGCTCCGCCTTCAGGGCTTGATCCCTGCCCAGGGCCCCTGGGCCCTGAGGGAAGGCCGTGGGGCGTCCAAGACGGGTCGGGGCCTTCAACCTGTAAAAAGGAGGCTTTGGGCTCGG
This sequence comes from Numenius arquata, assembly GCF_964106895.1. NCBI lineage: Eukaryota > Metazoa > Chordata > Aves > Charadriiformes > Scolopacidae > Numenius > Numenius arquata. The sequence goes on from NW_027414925.1 coordinate 52,650, forward strand.
AAAGGATGGGCTAGGTGCTAACAGTGGCGCCTTGGACTCTGAAAATGAGGGGAACCCCTTGGTTGTGGCCTGAGCTGGCTTTGGTGCCCAGTAACTCCCCCCAGGACACCAGCCTCCTGTCTGGAGCGAGCAGCGTGAGGGCTGGAGCCTGAAGGCACGGGCCCGATGGACGCTGTGGGCTTTTTGTGGAATTTTTAGGGACGTTTTACAGGGGTGGTCCGTCCACGGAGGGAATGCTGCCTGTGCGACCTATCAAAGGATAAGAAGGGGAGTGCTGGTTCCCGAGGATGCATTGGATAATGCGTGACCTGGGCCTGACGTTCCTGCTCTGGGGTGAGGGGTGGAGAAGGGACTGCTGGGCCTTGGCCCCAGCTAGTAACGGAGCAGCAGCCGCTCGCTCACTGCCCCCGGCGCGATGGGGGAGAGCATGGGAAGGGTGAAAGCCAGACAGTTCCTGGGTTGAGGTAATAACTTCACTAATGGCAACAAAATAAAATCATACCAGTAATGAGAAATTGTAATGAAGAAGGAAATAGCACAGAGTGAGAACTAAACTTGCGAGACAGACAAGCAATGCAGCTGAAGGCACCACCGACCGAGCGATGCCCAGCCAGTCCCTGAGCAGCGTTCCCCTGTGCCGGCCTCCCCCCAGGTTTATGGCGGAGCAGGATGTCCTATGGCACGGGATGTCCCTCCCTTTGCTCCGCTGGGCTCAGCTGTCCCAGCTGTGTCCCCTCCCAACGCACTGCGCACCCCCAGACTGCTCGCTGGCGCGGTGGGCAGAGAAGCAGAAAGGGCCCTGATGCTGCGTACACGCGCTCAGCAGTAACGAACACGTGCCTGTGTGATCGAAGCTGTTTCCAGCGCAAATCCAAAACGTCGCCTCATATGAACTACTACGAAGAAAATTAACTCTATCCCAGCCAAAACCAGCACAGCTCCCCAGAACAAAAGAGGATTCTGACGCCAGGAGAAATGGCGACTCCAGAGCTTTGCGGAGCACGGGTGCCTTTCCGTGCCCTGAGATGTCTCCGGAGGGGCGGGTCAGGCTCAGGCTTCTCTCCTCCTCCCCTCTGGGCTTTGCGGTCTAGGGGGGGGCAGCTGGGGCTTTGCTATCAGGAACAGCCTGGGTCCGGGGCTACTGTCCTGCAGGCGGTGGCAGAGGCCAGGAGTGACACTGTCCGCTCGGCACGCTCAGGGCGGTCCCCATGGGAAGGACACCATGGCACTGGGCTGCTTGTTCCAGCTTTATTATAAACTAAGTCGTATTCAAACACAGCCGTTCCCTAAGGCTTAGTTGACCTCTCTGTCTCTTCAGAGCCCGCAGCACAGTGCTCGAAGGGACCACCGTGATGATGTTGGCTGCTTCCTTGGTGTTCCCAAGATGAGCAAGGTCTGAGCTGCCAGGGACCGGACTGCGGGTTCAGCGTCAGTCTCCAAGGGCCTGAGAGCTGTGACAGAAGGAAACACAGCAGTGGTGAAACCCCGCTGTCTGCAGAGACCCTCCCGTGCCAGCCCTGTCTGTCTCTTTCTCTGGCCAGGAGGAGCAGGTGAGGCCATCAGAGCAGCTGGAAGCTGCTGCTCAGGAAGGCCCATGTGCCCCTCACACCTCCCTCTGCTCCTGAAGCAGTTCCCTGGAGCAGGGCCTGGGATGGCAGCACCCTGCCCAGGCTCTGTCCCGTGCCCCACCAGTCCCAGCCAGCACAGCACTGCCCCCGCTCACCGTTGCAGATATCCCGCAGCTGCCTCCCCTCTGGGTCCCTCAGGCGCCGCGCACCAAGCCCTAGGCACAGAGCTTTGTCAGACCTCTGCTCCCCAGTGCGCCTCGGCAGCGCGGCCCCCGGCCCTGCCGGCTCGGCTGGACGCCCTCCTGCCCCCCAGCAGGGCTGAGCGCGGGGATGGACAGTCCCCGAGGGCGGTGGGACGCAGCAAGGCTCCCGGTGAGCCCACCTGCCTGGGCAGCTGGGGGCCAGGCTGCCAAAAGTGGGACCCCGGGGGCTGTGGCTCACCGATGAACCTGACGGCTGCCTCGCGCAAGGTGGCCTGAGCGTTCTGCAGGTACGGCAGGCTCTGCTCCAGGTATTCTTCCAGCCTGCTCCTGTCCTGCAGCAGCTGGAGAGAGCACAATGGTATGGGCATGTCACCATCCCTCTCCAGTCATCTGGACACCTCCCTCCTCCCAACACCCCTGTTCCTGAGACCCCTCCCTCCCACTGGGTGCAGGAAAGGCCCTGGGGGGCTCTGTTCTTGAGGGCAGGGAAGGAGGATGCAGCTCCAGGCTGGAGCGGGGCAGGCGAGGCAGAGCTGCACAGCCCACACCCCAGACGCCAGGGGACACCCCTCGTCCAGCCTGGGCCCTGGGCCTCACCGAGTACTCGACAGTCCTCCACATCTTCTGTGGCTGCACCAGGTCTTTGAGCTCTTTCATCTTGAGGAGCTCGGCTGCAGCAAGGAGGGCTTCCCTGGATGCCTGCAGAGGGGCAAAAGCTGGGAGATGGCACCACAGTCTGGGGAAGGAGACCTGGCGGCCCCCTCCTCTTGGCTTCGTTCCTGGCACGATTCAGCCCTTGGGGAGCTGGGACATGCCCTGGCCTAAATCTCTGGGGGTCTCTTGGGCACGGCCTGGGGGGACAGGGATTGAGCCTCCAAGCCGTGGCCTCCAGCTGCTGCAGGGACAACAGGGAAGCCTGCAGGGACGCACGTATTCCCGCCTGGGGCCACGGGCAGGGCAGGGGTGGGCAATGTCTGTGCCAGCTTCTCTGCCCCTGCTGGCGCTGGGTCTGCAGGGGCCTTCCCCTGGGCTGCCCTGGAGGAGGGCTGAAAGGAGGCAGCGTAGCTGGGAGGGGACCCCCCCAGTGTCCCCTCCGCTTCTGCAGCAAGAGGCAGTGGTGGAGCGGTGCAGGGAAGGAGGGGAGCTCTGCCCTGTCCTCAGGGACTCGGGCAGTGGGACCCCGAGGTGAGAGACGCTCCCCCGGTCCCACTGCCAGCGGCTCTTGCCCTTGATACCCAGGGGGTCAGCACGCCCTTCCCTGTGTCCCTGGCCAGCTTTCGAATCTGTACCTCGGACACGCTGTCTGTCTCCTCACACGTGTGAAAGAATAGCGGGAGCAGGCCCCTTTGCACTTGCTCCTTCATCCTCTTCTTGTCCTCCCCCACCACAGTCCCCACCAGATCTCTGAAGAGGCTGATGGAGAGCTCTCGCAGCTGGCTGGACTCCTGGTAGGGAGAAGGAGAGGGGGACTTGAGAAGGAGCCCCTCCCTGCTTCCTGTGAGCATCAGCCCAAGGGCGTGAGCCTGGCAGATGGGAGGGGAGATGCTCCGGGGCCAGATTCTGCAGGAGGGAGAAGCCGTGCTGGGCTGCAAAGCCCAGAAGCCATCCCAGCAGAGCCCAGGGGAGCAGACCCTCCTCTGAGTGCTGCCCGTGGGGCTGGGCTGAGGGGCAGCTCTCATCGCAAGAGTGCCCATCTGCAGGGCTCAGTCTCCCACATCAGCCTTACAGCCTCAAAGAGGGGCAGGAGCTTCTCCTCCGCCAGCTGCACAGCAATGAGGCTGGCCTCCTTCCTCTCCAGGTGACCCATCACGTTTCTGAAGATGACCAGGACATTCATCTTGATATCGGTGGTGTGGCCATCCTGGATCAACTCCATAATGTGTGGCAGGAGGACCTGCATTTTTCTTGCCTGTACGAAAGACAGTTTACTTTGTATTTGAAACGGTCAAAGACCACCCCGGCAAAAGTGTCCCAGCCTCCGGTCCGGCGTCCTGGCAGGTGGTGGCACAGGCATCTCTGCAGCAGCCTCCTGGCAAGTGGCGGCCATGGGCACACTGGTGGGGACGCGGGAGAGCAGGGGTAGGGCAGGGAGGGCAGGAAAGCAAAGACCCCCCTCCCGTCCCCATCCCAGCCGCCCCCTTTTCCCGCAGGCCCGAGGGGGCAGATGGCTGGGGAACCCTTCGTGCCTGGAAAGCTCCCCAGGCAGCCACCGCGCCCCCCCCCCCCCCCCCCCCGCATGGCATTTGGAGCAGTCATCCCACTGCCCGTCCCCCCGCCACAGCCAAGCCACCACCTCACCCACTGCCCCAGCCCCGGCTGCCAACGTGCCTCCTCTCGGTGCCGCCCTGCTCACCGTGTCACGTGTCTGCGACAGCCGGAGGAGGTGTCTGAGCAACAGGGAGGCTGTCACCAGGCTTGGACACCTCTGATAGACGGTACCAAAATCCTCGGACTGGAACGCAGCGGGGGCCAGCAGCTGAAACAAACACCGCAGTGAGATCCTGGCAGAGCCTGCAGGGCTCGCTGAAGGTGAGCAAGGCCTTTGCACTTTTGTCAAGGTAACTCACAGACAAGTGAAGGATGTAGGCCTTCTCTATGGCCAAGGCGCCTGGGGCGCGTGTTTTCCTGCCCTGGAGTTGACTGAGGAGCTCCTTTAAGATCTTCTCCAGAGTCTGAGGGATGGAAAGCATCACCTCCCACATCGCTGCGCCATTGCTGCAAGCCAGAGCACTCTGTCAGCAGGGCCTCTCGGCCACAGCAGCGTGGCCGGGGACAGCCCTGCATGAGACGGACCCTGCCCCTCGGTCGGGATGCCCTGGGCAGCCGGAGAGGGCTGAGCTCCCTGTGGGGCTGGGAGGAGCGTGGTGGCTCTGGGCTGGCTTGGCCAGCTTTGACTGCTGCAGGCCTGGCTGACCCACCAGGGCTGGAAAGCGTGGTGGGATGGAGGGCCCCGCTCCACGGGGATGTCCTGCGGCATTCCTTGTGTCTGGCATCCCAAGAGTCCCTGACTTCCTCTCCCATTGGGAACAAGCCCTCATGGCTTTTGGGGCCAGTACCTGTCTCTGGTTGCAGAGAACTTCAACAGGCTCAGGAGCACTTTGGTGGGGTCCAGGTCAGTCAGCACGTCAAGCAGTGACTCCACGCTCTGGCGTGCTGACTCCGTGTTGATGTGTCCCAGGTTTTCCTGGATGCAGCTCATGATCTTCAGCACCTGGAGGAGACACAGGTGAGGATGGTGCTGCCACTGGAGCGCAGCCATTTCCTCAGCTGCCCTTTCCGTCCCTCTCTGCTGGCTTCAGGTGGCTTCAGGTGCCCGAGACACCTTGGGGGTGGGAGGGAGGAAGCGGGAGAGGAACAAGGCCTGACAGGGCTCAAGGGCAGGGCAATCCAACCACAGGGTACTTACATCCGCCAGCCAGAGGTCGGGGTATGTCATGAACAGATCCAGCACTCTTCTTGCCGCTTCCTTGTCAAAGATGCTGGAGTCTCTCATCGCCTCGATGAACGCAAGGACGATGTCTGTCATCTGATAAGGTGGGAGGTATTGTGCAAACCGCTATGGGAGGAAGGAAGGGAGCAAAGACGTCACACCGAGTCCCCGACGGTGTGTTTAGCTGGGCAGAGTGAGCAGTCCTGGCGAGAGATGCCGGCCAGTGCCGGTGGCAGTGCCCGCAGGAAAGCTGGCAGCAGGGGCTGCTGTCTCTGCAGGGCGGAGGATGAGAGCAGAGGGTCCTCAGGGTGAGGGGGGAGGCTTGGGCTCATGGGCACAGCGTTGCCGGCCCTACGGAGAACCAGGGCTCTCTGGTGGCCAGGAGGGCTGGAGCTGCTGCTGGGACACTGGCGTGCTGCCCCCGCATAGTCCCTGCGTGGGGACAGAAGGAGCCCTCTCACCAGGGACAGGGAGACCAGGGACACCACGGCAGCCCCACTGATGCCACATGCCTTTGCTCACTCAAGTCCTCTCGAGGCCACAGGCAAGAGTCCCAGTGGGGGTGGAGCTCCTTACCATGGCCCAGTCTCTGGCGGTGTGAGAGAAGCATCCAAATTTCCAAGGGAAGTTTTGTTTTTTATTCTTTGTCGGTGAGTTGCCTAAATAGCGGGGGAAACACAGAAGAGTCTGTAAGACACAGCAGCTTTGCCAGCAAGCTTACCAAACTGCCCTGAGATCCGCTTGCAAGATGGCAGGACACAAGCGGTCAAGGAGACTTCTGGAGGGTGTCAGGAATAGCTTCTTGCTACAGGCACTGGAGAGACCAGCCGGAGTGATGCGCGGGTGGATCTGCTCTTCACTAATGGGGAAGATGTGGCTTTGGGACCTGATAATCAATGGTAGCTTTGTTTGTAGGGACCGCAACAGAGTGAGCGGGGTTCAAGATGCTGAAAGGAGGGAGGGAGGAGAGTAGCAGAGAACAGATCCTGGACATCAGGAGAGCACTCGGCTTCTGCAGCAGAACGTCAGCTGGGATGCTACGGGAAGCAGCTGGGAGGGGCAAAGGAGGTCAGGAAGAGAAGCAGAGCTATCAGGACATGTCTGTGTGCAGAGGGACAAAGCCCACCATTGTGGGTTGTTTCTCTTACGTTCGTGCTGATCGATGAAATCGCTGAGGTGGTAAAGAGCAAAGTAAGCACCATGGGTTGTCTCTTCTGTGGAAGAAAAGAAAAGCAGGAGACGTCCCAGCAGCGTTCCCAAGTTTGCAATCTGGAAGTGTTTATCTTTGATGGGGTCATACACTCCTGTTGGATAATGTTTCCAGGCCTGGGCGAGAGAGGCAGAAGAGCAGAAGGGTTGAGGGCAATCAGTTGGTGCCAAAGCCCTGAACCCAAGTGTGTGCCCAGGGCTGGATCCCTGCGGAAAAAGGGCTTTGCAGGGCCATGCCAGCCACGACTCCGAAAGCAACCGGCTGGGGAGCAGCCCCGCGTGGGGAGAGCTGCTGCTGCTCTGGTGTGCAGTGAGGGGAGGGGGCCTGGCTGGAGGGGGCCTGGACCTTACCGACATGCATTCAAACATTTCCAGGTGGAAGCTCAGGTTGACAATTATATCCAGGGCCCTCTTCTGCACGGCTACTGTCTCAGAGTCGGTGAAGTTCAGCAGCATCTGGGAAGAGAGAAGCTGCTGGTGTGCCCTGGCAGCAGACGCCTGCTCCAGCAGAAACAGCACTGCTGAACTCCTGGGCTGGACTCGCACAGCCCATTAAGGCTTCCTCTGATCTCAAGGAAAGCCTGCAGTTCCTGCCCTAGGGGAGCTCGCAGGCTTGGGATAAATGCCCCGGGCCAACCTTGTGGCCAGGCAGGAAGGCAGTTGCCACCCTCTGCAGCCACTGTGCTCCAGAAGAGCCTGGTGGCCCAAGGGAGGTGGGCACCCTCCCTGCAGTGTGCTGTCTCTGCATGGCACTGAGGTTGGCACCGTCCACTCCAGAGTGGACACCCCCTTCCCTCCAGGGTGAGGAACAGCCCTTGTGCATGCCAGACCTGGAAGATGATCTGCACCAGCATGGTGACTCTGTGGAGATGACAGTTGAACACCAACTCTCTCACCATGTACTTCACGGTGTTCATGGTCTGCAAGGAGGGCAAAGAGTTGTGCCAGTGATTCCGCTGTCCCTCTCACCCCCAGGAGACTGCTCTGAACCCCCAGAGCCAAGGGAGGACTCCCGTGCTGCCTCGCGGTACCCAGGAGACACCCAAGGGCAGACAATCTGCTGGGTGCAGAGCAGCCTGCAGCACTGGAGGTGGCCAGGCCTACAGGAAGGGGACAGATGGAAGGGGGTGGGAAAGCAAAGCCGAGACCCTGCTCTGCCTTGGACCTCTGGTCATATCGCAGCACGGGGTGGGCCAGGGAGCAGCCTGGGGGGACTGGAGGCTCCTGGAGCTCACCCAGGTCTTACCTGATGGTAGAGGATTCTTTCCAGGTCCTGCATTTCCTCTTCAGGAGGAAGGAAAAAGACACTCGAGAAGCAGGTTTCTAGGAGGCTTTCCTCTTTACCCTCCAGCACTCTCTGCCCTGAGCTGCAAAGGGCGAGAGGGGCCATTTGGACACTGGTGCTGGGAGCAGCACTTTGAGGCCTCGTGCAGGTGGACAGGGACCTCTGGGGCAGGGATGGGCAGGTACCTCAGTTTAGCGATGACATCCATGGCTTTCATCCGCACTTCTGTGCTCAGTTGGTCCCTGGGCTCCTTTTCCAGCAGCATCTGCAGAGGACAACCAGGATGGGACCTGGCAGCTGCCAGCTCCCAGTGCCACCAGACCCTCGCCCTGCCCAAGCACTGTCCTCACAGGGGGGCCGTGCCCCCTTCTCCAGAGCTGCCTGGTGTGCTCTCACCTTGATGTTCTCTGGCAGCTCGAATGCATGGCAGAAGAAATGTAGGCACCGTAACAAGCTGTAGTCTGAGGCTGTACGGCACATCATGTTGATGCTGTCAAGAAACTCAAGCTTCTTGTCCTCGTCCTGGCAGCCGCGGGGACAGAGAGACAAACAGAGCGTGAAAGGGGCCCCCACGGCCATCGGGAGCGGAGCACAGCGGGTGCAGGGCCGTGTGGAAGAGCTGGGAGATGCAGCTCTGCCCAGCCAGCACACCTCCAGCAGCCCGGCAGCAGAGCCCCTGGCAGGAGATGCCGGCAGAGCTGCAGGGGAAATGGCCGCAGTTACCTCTTCTGGGCAGCGGACAAAGGCCATGATAAAGTCCATGGTTTCCTTTGCCTTTTCGTAGAGCGGTAACCATTCAGGATCTAATAAAGTAGGAGAGCAAGGAGAGCTGTAGAGAGGAGCTGCTGGCAGGGGGGCAGAGGAAGATCTGCCCTCCGTCCAGCCTCATGCCCGCTCCCCTGGCGCCTTCTTCCCACATGTGACAGGGCTGGAGGGTGCCCTGCAGATGGGCTGCCATGTCGGAGCACGGCGCAGCGGGGAAAGCCCCCGGTGCCCCGGGCTGAGGAACTGGCTTGCAGGTGGGCAGGAAAGGTCCCCCTCCCGCAGCATCGCTGCCTCCTGCCCACCCCACTGCCTCTCGCTGCCCGTGCCCCGGAGCAGGAGCTGGGTCCCGCCTGCTCTCTCCCTCCTTGGGAGAGGCTGTGCCGGGGCCCGATCCCAGCCCTGAGCAGCCCCGGCCTTCAGGCAGCACCATGCCCACCACCCATGAGATGAGACCCCCACTGCCAGCCTGCCAGGAAAAGGTGACTCTGGCCCGGAGCAGGGTGCGCTCGCTGGCCCCAGCCCTGCCCAGACCAACAGGGCCCCTCACTCACCCGTCTGCAGCGGCTCGACCATGGTCACCTCGTAGGGCTCCGGTGGAGATCTGCGCTCCCGGGGAGCCGCCTTCTCCTCCCAGGCCACCCTGGGGCGGCTGGGGGGTCTCTCTGCCATCCTGCGGGATGGAGGTAAAGGGGAAGGGGACGGAGGAAGCCTTGGCAAAACGCCTCGGCGCTGTGAGGCTGCCGGGGGCAGCAAGGAAAAGACACGGGCTGTGCTCGGGGGCTCTCGGCTCGCTCCGCTCCTGCCCTGTCCCGTCACTGTCCTGCCGGACACTGCGGGCAGGGGGCCGCAGCCCCGCTGACCACACGCAGAGCAGTGGGGTGTCACCAGGTGAGGTCATAAAGGGCCCCGCTGTGACCCGCCACCCGGGCAGGGAGGGGCAGGGCGCTCCCCGGGGGGGCATGGAACACACGGAAGCGGAGCATCCAGGAAAAGGGGGGAAAGAGAGAATAGAAGGTGCAGCCGAAAATGAGCCGGGGACGCCGGGGGCTCCCAGGCCAGCAGCCCTGTACCTGCCAGGGCAGCCTGCAGCAGGAGAAGCAGCCTGTTGCCCTGCCTGTACCGCCCGTGCTTGCCCGGCTGCTGGCGTCAGGCGGAGCTGGAGCACTCCCCAGTGCCAGCCGAGGGGTGTCTCAGAGAGGGCAGAGAGGGGATCCAGCCTCCCCAGCCAAGGGGCTTGTTGGTCAGACAATAATATTTGAGAGGAGCCGGGTGGTCCCGCTGGTTTTTGGTTTGTATTGGCTGCAGGTACTGAAAATGCCAAAGGGATCGGTTCATTGGGAGGAGTAAGTCGTGAGAATATTCCTCGACTTCCATCTCTCTGTGCGCAAAACCACTTCGAACCACACGGAAGCTGTAAAGGGAAGGTCTGGATTTGTCCTGTTTGTACGGACGGGCTAAGGCTCCTCCGGAGTTCAGAGCAGATGAAAACTGGCTGTGTCTCGCAGACCGGCGGCTGTGCCAAGCCCCCCTCTTCCCTTTACTTTCCCTGCTTGGACACATCTTGCATTCCCCGTACGCAGAGGAACATACCCTAACCAGAGGAGACCAAGTCCCAGCAGGGACCAACTGGCCAGGCCCCTTGCCCCAGCCCTGGCCAGCAACACCAGTGACCCGGGGACCCTTCCCCAGCCGAGGGGCCTCCTCTTGCCAGGAGGAAGAGGCCAAGCGGGGCAAGCAAGAAGGACCCGGGGAAAGCCCCAGCGGTGCCAGCCGAGGGACTGCTTCACTCATGCGCTCATCCCTGTCCCTGGGGAGGCTCGTTGGTGGCAGTGGCAGGGAGCCGGAAGCCCAGCAGGGCCTCTTGGGAGCCCTGGCCACAGGCTGAAAGCCGGCAGCCAAGATGTGGCACCGCTCAGGGCTCCTCACCAGCCCTGTGCTCCTCCCGCCCTTGCCCCGTGCTGCCCTGCTGGACACTGAGGGGTCGGGGCCACGCTGGCACCCAGTGTGTCACGGAGGAGGTCACAAAGGGCCCCGCTGTCACCTGCCACCCAGGCTGGTTGCCACATCCACGCGGTGGCTGGCAGGCTACACACGAGAGCTGCAGGCACAAGCACCCGCGGTGGTGACTGCACAAGGCCGGAATGTCTAGGAAGGGGCACCTTTGCCTCGGGGAGGAGACGGCACGAAGGAGGGCACAGTCCCCACGGTCCATTCGTGGGGGCAGCAGCTCTTGACCCTGCAGCCACCTACACCAGCCTCCAGCTTGCCCCTCCTGGCAGGGTCAGTGGCGCTCACCCCCTGTCCTCCTGCAGAACACCCTCTCGCTTTACAGTCTGCCCCCCCGCTGACAGCGGAGGAGGAGCAGACACCCCCCTGCCAGGGGAGGCTGCAGGAACTGAACTGCAGATGGCTGGCACTGCTTCTCCAGACCTTCCTCCTCTATTTGAGACAGAAAAGTCATAGCTTTGTCTCTCCTACACCTCTGCTTCCCACCGAGCTCTGGGTTTCATCTTCCAAAGAGGGGATGGGACAGAGGCACCCTCAGGAAGGCGTGGGCTGCCCAGGCCCTGTGGGGAAAGAGGCAGAGACGCAAAGACACCCATGGTACGAGGTCCAAAGTCGCCACAGGCAACACAGGCAGAGGCACGGGCAAGGAGATTTCTGGAGGGTGTCAGCAATAGCTTCCTGCTACAGGCACTGGCGACCATCTGGGGGCTGGAGTCCTACACCCGACGGCTCCACTGCCTGGGAATCATCACCCTCTAGGTGTACCAAGGCGGCAGCTCTTCATTAAATGTGCGGAGAGCAGCTTCCACCGGCTGTCCCCTGCTACAGCCCAACAGGAACAGCAGTGTCCTCTCCTCTGCCCATCTCCAGGCGCGGGAGGAGCTGCTCACGGACCCCTGGCAGCCAGCCCTGCTGCCTGCTGTGCTGCTCAGGGCCATGCCAACTGTCACCCTGCGCCCCTACCCGCATCACTGTTCTCCTGCTGAGGGACACTGCTCACCTCGTTATGTTCCCACCTGTCTACAACCAGCTGGTGCCAACTGTCTCGTGAGCATTCTGGAAAATGCTTACACGCTTTTTGCTCTCAACACCTGCTTTGGCCTCAATCCCCTTACCCAGATCATCAATAAGATATTAAACAAGACTGGCCCCAAGACTGAGCCCTGAGGGACACCACTGGTGACCGGCCGCCAACTGGATTTCACCCCATGGATCACAACTCTCTGGGCACGGCCATCCAGCCGGTTGGGAGAGGAGGGTTGGGGTGGGAGGGGGTTAAGGGAGGGTTAGGGAGGGGGAAGAGGGTTTTGGGGGGTTGGGGGGGTTAAGGGGGGATTTTGGGGTAGGAGAAGTGGAGATGGGGGGGGTTTGAGGGAGCGTTTACAGAAGGAGGCTAGGAGGGGGGGGGTTGGGGTGGGAGGGGGGCTTGTGTGGCTTGGGGGAGAGGAGGGGTTTTGGGGGAAGGGGGGTTAAAAGAAGGGGGTAAGGGGGCAGGGGTTTTGGGGAGGGGGGGGTTAAGAGAAGACTATTTTGAAGGTCCAGTACAGTGAGAAACGGGTCATTACAGGCTGTCTTCATATTACATATACTGCAGATCTAGAAGTTGCATTTGATTCATCAGGAACTATTGGAAATTTTAATTTATGATCATGAAGTGATAGGAAGTGCATTTAAACAACACCACCTGTCACTATTTCAAAGCACGTTAAAAAGAACTTCTAGCTATTGATGAAGTAGTATGACATACACTCTTTCATGTGCCTGTCAAGTGCTCTACAGGTGATCACATGGGAATGCTAGCACCACAAGCAGAATACGCTCTCGCTCCTCTGAGCCAGACTAACGGCAAAATGCGTAACTTGTGGAAACAGTCGGCCGCTCATCATCATCACCTACATTGACTTGCACTGCTCTGCAAAACAGGCCACTGCATCTCAAGCAGAATTTCTTTTTTTAGGTGTAGTGTCATAATACGGATCACAGTTTTCTGTAATTACTAATTTTCTCTAATAGACCAGCCAGTAGCCTTCCGATGCTCCCTTCACGTACAAAATGTGGAAAGCCCGCAGCCCCAAAGGCTGGGTGGCAATGCAAGTAGTTCCCAGAGTCCTTGAAAGAAAACAAGAGTTGTTCTGGCTGCCACCTTGGCTGTGGGAGTCAGCTCCGGATGTTCGGCATATTGGAGGCCGGTGCTGGGAAATATGAGAAAAGGTGCTTTTGAGGATAGAGTGGCCAGGAAAGCCCGCAGCCCCAAAGTCTGGGTGGCAATGCAAGTAGTTCCCAGAGTCCTTGAAAGAAAACAAGACTTGTTCTGGCTGCCACCTTGGCTGTGGGAGTCAGCTCCGGATGTTCGGCATATTGGAGGCCGGTGCTGGGAAATATGAGAAAAGGTGCTTTTGAGGATAGAGTGGCCAGGAAAGCCCGCAGCCCCAAAGTCTGGGTGGCAATGCAAGTAGTTCCCAGAGTCCTTGAAAGAAAGCAAGAGTTGTTCTGGCTGCCACCTTGGCTGTGGGAGTCAGCTCTGGATGTTTGGAATATTGGAGGCCGGAGCTGTGAAAGCTGATTCTTTCTGTTTGAAAGAGTGAATCCGGGGGACAGCAGCAGCTGCTCAGCAGGCAGTGACAGACGGAGGATGTCGCTCTGAGCCGATTGTGACACGTGAGGTCAACTGGCGGGTAAGCGATGACCAACTGAGGGGCCACCGCCCTCCGATTGTGACCTGTGAGGGCAGAGGGCCAGTCATCCCGCACAGAGGCCCGGGGCTCAGTGTGCAGCTGGCACTGTGCGGTGAGGTCCTTGTCCTCGCCGCAGCTGGGCACGGCTGTCTTCTCCTGAGGTGCCCCGTGTGCCACAGGGCTGACGATGGCCTCTGCCTGGGAGAGGAACTATCACCACTCAGGCCTGGAGAAAGCAGCAGCTTTCCTCCCCTCGTTGCTTGCTGACAGCTCCCTCAGGAGCAACGACGCCACTCAGACTGTCCACGGAGTGCTGCTCTTTGCGGATGTCTCAGGTGGGGGGAGCAGGGAGGAGCAGCCACGGACACGCGCCGTCTTGGGACACACCAGGCCCTTTGGAGCCCCTCGGACAGAGTGGCCGTCTTGTCGCTGCTGAGGTCTTCTGCTGTGACAGAAGACTCAGAGGGCAGGATGGGTTGTCTTGGGCAGCCAACCCCTGCTGCCACCAGCACTGAGCCGGGCATGGGAAGGTGTCCCCACAGGCTCTCGGGCTGGGCAGGGTGGAAAGTGCTGCCGGGTCCCTTGGCCCACATGGGCATTTCCTGATTTCTGCGTGTCCCTGTTACAGGTTTCACGGCGTTGACTGAGAAATTCGTCCAGAAGAGCGGCACGGACAGAGGCGCTGATGAGCTGGCACAAACCCTCAATGACTACCTGTGTGATATTTTGGAAGGTAAGATCCGTGCTGCAGGACTGTCTGGCATCGGGCCATGATGGTGGAGGGTGAAGGCAGCCATGCTGGGCAGCCTGGTCCTGCCTCCTCGGCAGGGCTGGGGCTTTCTGCGAGGAACAGCGAGAGCAGCCAGGGTCTGCTGGTGGGTCAGGACCAGTGCGGGCTCTTTCTGCTCCCCACTGTGGCCGAGGAGGCACCCGCTTTCTCAGCAGCCCCCTGGGTGCCTCTGGCGTGGGCAGCCGGCTCCGTGCTGCGTCAGGGCCCAGCGCAGGCCGAGGGCACCCAGCAAGTGCCAGCGCCAGTGACCTGAGGGTGCTGGCTCTGACCTGTGCGTGTGTGAGACCCTCACGAGCCCCTTTCCACAGGGAAAACCTTGACCCTCCTGAGCTGACCGTGAGCACATTGTGGCCACCCCTTTGGCAGCGCTATTAGAGCAAAGCAAGAGTTCTCAAAGATGATGAAGGGTGTGGAGCATCTGTGCTCCGAGGAAAGGCTGAGAGAGCTGGGACTGGTTGGCTTAGAGAAGGCTCGGGGGGGGACCTTAGGAATGCATCTACAATTTGAAGGGAGGTTGCAAAGAGGACAGAGCCGGGTTCTTCCCAGTGGTGCCCAGTGTCAGGACCAGAGGCCACGCCGCAGGCCCACACTGAAACACAGGAGGTTCCTTCCGTGGGTCAGGAAACACTTTTTGACTGTGAGGGCACTGGCAGAGGTTGCCCAGGGAGGTTCTGAAGTCTCCCTGCTTATAGCTATTCAGGAACGATCAGCCATTGTTTTGGGCAGCTGGCTCTGTGCAGCCCGGCTGGAGCAGCAGGGTTGGACCAGATGGACCCCAGAGGTCCCTTCCAGCCTCCACCTTTCCTAGGTCTGGTGGCTGCCTCCCTGCCTGCTGTGTGGGTACCAGGGCAGTGACCACTGTGAGCCTGGGAGAGAGGCCGGAGCGATGCTTTCCTGAGCTGTGCCCTACGGTGCACCCTTGTGCAGGTGCTGCTCTTTGAGGGGGGCTTGCTCCGTGGCTTCTGGAAGAAGGTGTCTGCATGACTCTTCCTTTTCTTCCCTCTGTCTGCAGAGTTCCTGGTTTTTGGAGGAGACATCTTGAAGTTTGCCGGTAGGTCTTTGGGACAACGATGCCCACGTGTGCTGATGGGCAGCATTTACCTGTTTGGACGGCTGTTTGCTCTGCTCTCCTTCTCCAGAGGCTCTGTGCAGCACCTGGAACCCGCTGCTGGCCGCTGCACACCCCCCGCAGTGGCCTCTCTCCCGGTCGTCTCTGTCCCCCCGGGCCTGCCTGTGGCTTGGCTTTAGCCAGGGCTGTGGCTCCCCTTTCTCTGCCCCGGCTTGTAGGGCCCTGGGCTGGGGGTGGGGGCAAGGAAGCCTCCAGAGGAGGAGACCCCCGAGAAAGCTTAGCCCAAGGTGTGTGTCAGGGCGGTGGTGAGGGGCAGGGAGGCCCTGGGGATGGCGGAGCTGGGGCAACCAAGCCAGCAGGGGAGAGGGAGTCCCTGGTGTGCTGCAGCTGCAGAGGAGTGCTCGGGGCAGGGACTCCCACCGCTGCCGGCTGCAGCTGGGGCTGCCTGGGAGAGGAGAGGTGTCCCCGTGCCCGCGATGGGGTGTCCTCCAGGACGATGGCCGCCCACGAGCCCATCTTCCTCCGCATGTCAGCTGGTTTCTGCTGTCCCTGCCACTGAGCATAGGTCGGGGAGAGCCAGGTCTCCGCAGAGCCTCGACCTTCCCTCACTTTCCCTAGGAGACGCTGTGCTGGTGCTGTGGAGAACACCACCCCAGGAGCTGGCCAGGACCATCAGCCTGGTGCTGCACTGTAGCCAGCAGATCCAGAAGAAGTATAGAAGGCGTGAGACGGACGTGGGCCAGGAGGTCCAACTGAAGATAGGTACGGATGCAGTGCCAGACGCAGATCCGTGGCACTCTGCTGTGCCACAGGGAGCTTCTCACCAGCAGGGAATGTGGGGATCCCCACTGGGGCTAGTGCCAAAGGAAAGCATCTCCGGTGAGAGTTCAGGGGTCCAACTGCAGTCAAAGCAGGGATGGGAGACTGAGACTGCTGGGTTTGTGCGTGTCCGCAGATGCAGAGGAAGCTTAAAGGCAGAGCGGGTGTCAGATCGAGTCTTAGGATCTTTGAATGTCTGCTTTAGCACAGACATCTGAGGGAGGTTGTTATCCTTTCGTTTCTTCAGGCGGGGGCAGCTTTGCATCCTTTCCCCTGCTGGGTTCTCCTCTGCCTTTCACAAAGAGCAAAGGGGAGCTGCTTGGCTTTCACCTGCGAGAAGGGCTTTTGCAGGCTGTTGGGTTTTCTCCAGCAGACAGCTCCAACCTACCTGCATGGAAACGGAGCAGGCGGTGGTCCAGGCCACTGGTTTTCTGGGCTTCTGGGGCAGTCAGCTGGGTAAGATGCCCGGCACTCTCAACACATTCTCAATGTTGACTCTGTTGTCTGTTTCGGGGACCTGTGTCGGGTGTCCCCCCAAATAGGACGGAGCGTGCTCTACCCCTCCATGATGCCTGTCTCCCTGCTGGGCTTCAGACTGGCTTCTGAGCAGCTGAGATGCTGGGGGCTGCAGAGCTCAAAACGTTCCCTGTGTCAGTACTGCTTCTCCGTCTCCCTCTCACCAGGGATCTCTGCAGGGGCCATGGACCTCCTGATTTTTGGAGACAGGAGGCGGCAGTATTTCTGCATTGTTGGCCGCAGTCTGGCTGAAATTCATGAGGCCGAAGAGCTTGCAGGTGCAGGTGACATTGTCCTCTCAGCTACCGCCTGGGAGCTCTGCGAGCAGCACCGGCTCAGGACTAAGCATCTTGCAGACGAAAGAGCTGTGAAGGTGGGTGGACGGGACGGCCTCTAGAGCCGCCATTCTGAGGAGCTGGACTTGGACATGAAGGAGGGAGGTGTCCAAAGGCTGAGGAGCTGAATGTGCAGAGAGCCATAGCTGTGGGCAAAAGCTGTGGGAAAGCCATAGCTGTGGGAAAGTGGGCAGGCAGCTGAAGCTCTTGTCCTCCCATCTCAGGCGTAACTGTGGGCTGGACTTGCTTGGTTTGAGGGGTCAGGAGGCTCCAGAAGGGTTTTAGCCCCACCAGCCCACAGCTCCTGTGGGCCACGGAGCTGTGGTTGACAGCTGGGGGATGCTTGGATAATGGCTGCCCAGCTCCGGTGCTTCTGAGGAGGCACTGCTGTACCAGCCAGCCAGGGGGGCTTCCTCTCCCCTTTCCTTGGCAGTGGCTGTGGAGGGCAGGGTCTGTCCCCTGGGACTCCTGGGGAGGCCAGTGGTAGTGATTTCATTCTGTGTGTCTTCAGGTTATGGGCATGGATCCGATGTCTTGGCCAGAATGCGAAGACTCTTTACGCAAGCTTGTACAAGACCCACTGAGCCACCGCGCGGAAGGGGAAGGTGAGTGCCATCTTGCCCTTGTTCTGTGGTTGCCCCAAAAGGTGGGACCTGGCTGCTTCAGGGGCCAGAGAGGAACCACCTCCTCCCTCTTCCCCCTGTCAGTTGGCACTCCTGCTTTTGGACCTCTTGGGGCAGTCGCTGCTGCTACCTCCTCCTCCCAAGGGGGGCCAGCTCTGCCCTCAGCATCTGGAGGTGGCCACATGGGCAAACGCAGAAGACTCTTTCTCCCCTGTTTCCAGGGCCAGCCCCTGCTTTGAAACAGCTCCTAGTCCCATCCCTCCAGCGACCACTTGCATTTTCTCTCCTCAGGTGCCATGAGGCCAGCTCTTCTCTTGCCCAGTGATCCTAATGCGGAGAAGGAGTATAGGAAGTACATACCAGACAATGTTCTCAGGAAGGTATGGCAAAGTCACCACTGCTGGGGTGGATTTATCCCTTCCTCTGGTAGTACCCGCTATGGCCAGTGAGCCTGCTCTCCCTCCGTACCTGGTGTGGGAAGTGAGACCCTAGGAGGGCAGGCTGGTGAAGCCGTCATGCTCTTGTCTTCCAGTTTGATGAAGAAGTGCCACTGGAGCTCTTCTCTGAGCTACGGCCAGTCACCATCATCTTCATCCGGCTGCAGCTTCCTGCAGGTATCAGCACAAGGAGTCTCAGCACGATCCTCAACGCTGCCAGCAGCAAGATGGTAGAAATCCTCTCTCCTCACAAGGGAAAAATCAACAAAGTCCTCCTGTTTGATAAAGTGAGTGTGAACAATCGCCTCCCCCAAGCATGAGTGGGTGGGCAGTGAGCACGAGGGAGAGACTCCCTCTTGGGCATCGTAGCAAGATGCGCTGCCTTTGTCCTCGGCAGGGCTGCACGTTCCTGTGTGTACTGGGACTCGCTGGAAACAAGCTGCCCTCCGAGAGCATTCGCGCCTTGCAGTGTGCTCTGCAGATCTTCAAGGCGTGCTCCACCACGCTTGGGGAAAGAGAGTGAGTGTGTGGCGGGGTCGGGGGGTGCAAGGGGGCTCACCAGAAAGAGATGTGCCTTCTCGCTTGCCCTCCCCTGTCGCTGGCAGGAAGGAGGCAGTGCCCTGAGAGGTGTCCGGCAACCCCTGGGCTTAGCCCACGACAGCCAGGCGCAGTCCCTCCAAGCACACCCTGCTGGCCACCGTGCTGGAACGAGCCCTGGCAAGGGCTCAGAGGCCCTTGGTGCCAGAGGCAGGCCCTTCTGGGCCACTGGCCCATGAACCCAGGACCATGGGGTCTGGCCACCTGATCTCCAGTTGCTGTCATTGCAGGTGGTGACGTGGCGGGTGCCTTCTTCCCTTCCTCTTTGCTCACGAGAGGGCTGTGGCCCTGCGCGTACTCTGCCCCTGTTCCTTGTCCCTTGCAACTGGCGTATGTGTCGCCCCTGAGCTCTCCACATCCCCGAGACCCACGCTGGCAGGGCAGGACAGCCGGTGGCCTGGGCTGGTGCCTAGGGGAGGTGTGGGAAGGGATGAAGCCAGGCGGGCAGGACTGCGCCCGGGGCGCTGCTGAAGCCCCGCTCTTTCCCTGTGTACCAGGGCAGTGTCTGTGGCAGTTACCAGTGGGACGACGTTCTGCGGCGTCATTGGCCACCCTCTGAGGCACGAATACACAGGTACGAGGGGGTGCCTGGGGCATGGGAGGCTGCTGTGGGCCTGCTGAAGCAGAGCTGTCCTGGCCCGGGGCAGGAGAATGGGCTTTGTGGGCGGCTGTTGGCCTGGGTTCTGCTGAGCCCACCGTGGGGTTGGCCTGTGCTGGAGGTGAAGCAGCCATTGGCCTGGAAGGGTGCTGTGGGGCTGGTGGCACAGGCACACCAAGGCATGTTCTCTCTCTCTCTAACGCGTGCTCTCTCTCTGGCAGTCATTGGCCAGAAGGTGAACTTGGCAGCCCGGATGATGGTGCACTACCCTGGGCTGGTGTCCTGTGATGCTGTCACCTACGCCGCCTCTCGGCTGCCCTCTGACTACTTCAGGAAGCTGCCAGAGAGGGAGATGAAAGGCCTCAGCCAGCCTGGACCTGTGTATCAATACAAGGAGAGGTGAGTGTCCTCTGAGAGGGCTGGATGAGGTGACGGTGGCACCAAGGCTGCAGCCTTGGCAAGCAAAGAGGGAGAGCGTGCTGGTCTCTCTTCCCTGTGGCTGAGACAGTGGGAAGCCCTGGCGTAGCAGGCTTTTTGCCTCTCTCCCCTGAGAGAGTGGGGGTGGAAGCACAGGGACAGGGAAGGTTTCTCTGTCTTGGTAGACACAACCTGGGCTTGTGGGCTCTATCCAGATGGCTTTGTGCTGTGCTGTCGTGGTTTTGACCAGATTAACCAATCAGAGCGACAGATGGCCCCTCTCCCCCCCCCCCCCCCCCCCCCAAGGAAAAGAGAGGAGAGGAAGAGATAAAAGAGATTTATGAGTTTAGAAAAAAACAAACTACGTTAATGAAAATATTAATAAATAATGAAATAATAAATAATTTAAAAAAAGGGAAAAAGGAAAAAAAAAATATACAGTATATACAAAACTGTATCAAGCTCCCAGGGTGATGATCACATCACCAGCAGGCACAGGGGAAAGTCCCAGGCTGGACTCGGCGATGGACAGGAGCTGGATTCCGGATCTGGAGTCAGGATTGCTTGGATCGGGATCAAAGGCAGACGAACAGACAGGGTCCTCCTCAGATGTCGGCCATTGAAGGAAGAGAGTTGACCCTTTGATCCCTCAGCTTTTATACTGAGCATGATGCAGATGGGATGGAATACCCTGTTGGTCAGTTTTGGGTCACCTGTCCTGTCCGCTCCTCCCCACAGGTGTGACCCCTCCACGCTTTTCTGCTTCCGACCCTCCAATGGGGCAAATAACAAATTTACCTGACCTTGGTTGTTATAGCGATAAGTATAAGCAAGGGCCTCTCTGCATACCATTCCTTGGTATTATCAGGTCTTATCACTATGAGAGCGAGCAGTTTCTGAACAATATGCCGTTAATTTCAGAGTTTAGTCAGTCAGAAGAGGCCCAGCCAAACAGGAAAAATTACTGAACAGAAAATTAGTTCTGTTTTACCTCAAACCAGGACATGTGCTTTCCATGCTGTGCTTGCTCCACCATGCGCCCTGGCAATGCTGACCCAAGGAGGCTTTGTGCCAGCTGCTTCCAAGCTAGAAGCTTTGGGCCAGTCTGGTCCCCGTGGGGAAAGGTGGCCCATCGGGACACTCTTCCTCATGTCTTTCTGCGGAAATCTCAGCTCTTCTTCTGGGCCAGGATTTGGCCGTTTGAGGGTTAGCCGTTCCCATCTCTTGCAACTGCTGGAAGACTTGAGCCAAAGGGGCCAGGTGCTTGGCATCCCAACCCATTCAGGGACACAAGTCCTCCTTTCAAAGAGCCTTGGTGTTCTTGGCCAACGTGGTAAAGCTGTCTGTTAGCCAACAGCACACCCCGGCTTCTTTCACGTCTTCTATTTCTCAGGGTTTGGCCTCTGGTGATGGACTCTTGATATGTTCTCCTGTCCTGCCATGGCCATTGGGCTTCCTTATGCTTGAAGCTGTCGTAGTGTGTCAGCTTGAACTTTGTCTGGGAGAGCATGCAGGGGATAACACGCTGCTCGAAAGAAAAGCAGGTCCCCGAGGAGCACATCCTTCCCCGCCATGCTGGGCTGCTTCTCGAGGTGCCCTGGCTTCTCACCAGCTAATTGATTTGTGTTTTCTTTTCCCCCGCTTCTAGCGTATTTGAGTTGGGCCTTACCATGAAGAGGTCAGAGAACGTCCCCTTGCTGAGTAAGTGGAGAACGCTTTGCTCTTCTGAACCCCAGGTTCTTTCCCTTGGTAACTTTTAGTGCCGCGCTGGGAAGGGAGAGGCTTTTTGCAGGGATGGTGTCGCCTTCAGCAGCCCTACGGAAGCACCGCCTGTCTTGGTCGCTCCTTGCTTGAGGTCTTTGGGGTGGAAAGCAAGGTGAGGTGCTTGGTGCTCTCTGCCATGCTCCAGACCTGGTACGAAGGTCCCTTTCAGCCGTGGAGCTGCTCACAGCCTGCAGGCTGAACTGGTCCCCGTCTTTGGGATCAAGATAGAGATTTCCTGCTGCCAGGCTGACGGAGAGTTTTGGTGGTGGGTTCTCCCCAGTGCACTCCTCAGAGCTCCTTTCTTGGCAGCATCTGGGCGTAGACATGCAAATGTCAGGACACACAGGATGCCTTTAATCACTCGGTGTCTTGCCAAATGTTTTGGGCTCTGCGGTGCGTTAACCCCCGTAGGGGTGTGACGGTGACTTGGGAAGACAAATGCCATAACTCTGAACGTCCCCCCTTCCTCCTTCTTTCCCCCAGCTTCTCTTGCTGAGCTGGTCTGGAATAGGCCTTTGGGCAGTTGGGGTCAGCTGTGGGGGCTGTGCCCTCTCCCAGCTTCCCGGGCACCCCCAGCCTGCTCGCTGGCGGGGCGGCGTGAGAGATGGAAAAGGCCCGCATGCTGCACAAACACTCTTCAGCGATAACTAAAACATCGCCGTGTTACCAACAGCGATGTTTGGTCACAAATCCAAAACATGGCACCAAGTGAGCTATTGCTGAAGAAAATTGGCTCTAGCCCAGCCCAAACCAGTACAGGCCTGAAGATGCCGCCTTAGCTACTGGGAAGTGCTGTGCGGCTCACGGTACAGCGAGGAGATGCTCTGAGTCTGTTTGGGAGGCAGCTGCCTGAACCGACTCCAACCATCCCTTCCAGTCTTGTACTGGATCCCTGTGGGGAGTGGCACGGGGCCGGCGGAATCTCTGTGCCTGTGGGAGGGGAGGGCAGCGGGGCAGGGCAGAGGGCAGGGGAGCTGCGCTGTGGGGCAGGTGGGCCTGCGACCGCTCTGAGGAAGGCAGAGGTGCCCAAGCATGGGTGGGTGGGAAGGAGGCCGGGGTGTCGGCAGGCTGGTGGATGTGGTGGTGGGGAGGGAAGCTGCGGTGGAGGGTGCCCGCCAAAGGGACGGCTCTTTGCTTTTCAGCACGCCCCAGCAGCTGGTTTTCTTGTTTGTCTTCATAGATTGGGAGGAGATTGAGCTCTTTTTCAGATGCCTGAAAACCTGTAGGGATTTAGGCCAAAGGAACATCCTGGCGTTTGAGGGCACGGCGGACTCTGGAGAGAGCCACTTACTTACCGAACTGGCCTCTCTAGGCCAGGCCGCTGGCCACAGGTACAGGTTTTTGACCTTTAGCTTTGGGACACCACCCCTGCCCATCCCCTGACAGCCGTGGAATGCTCCAGCCCCTCTGCCAGTGCACCTGGCCCTTGGACTGCAGCCTCCCAACAAAGTCCCCAGGAGATGCTGCCGAGGAGCACCTGCGTACCCTGCTCCCACCTCTGCCTCTTTGGGGAGTTGGAGGTGGCTTCTGGAGCCACGGCCTTTCCTCCTTCCCCTCTGGGACAGGCACAGGCAGCAGGGAAGAGCCCAAGCTCAGTGCTGTTGATCTGACTCTAGACCCAACAGACAGCAGGGCGGCCCTTCTCAGAAGCCCTGCTTACCCTCTGCCTGTTTCCCAGAAGGAGCACAGGGGGGGCTGTGGTCTGGCAGGCAGACTGCTAAGGTCTGGAGCCCCACGGCAGACTCGCCACTTGCCCCATCCTTGCCTCGTAGCCCCGTGAGTTCCTCTGCAGGGGGCACATAGGGAGACCTGGGCCAGCGCTGTGGAGATACAGGGTCTGGACCCGACTCTCGTGGTGGCTTGGCAGCAACTGCCCCTCTGTGCCCTTTCTCGTAGGAGGAGCGAAAAGCGTGGCCTTCTCTGGGAAGCACTTGGAGATGGGGGGGCTGAAGAGCTGGCCCCAAAAGGCACCTCCGCCCCTCTTGTCTTAGAAGGGGATCTCAGTCCCTTTTGCTTTTGCGCGGCAGGGTGGTGTCCGTGGAGCTGCTGGAGATCAACGCGAGGCAGTCCTTCTCTGCCCTCCGTATGCTGATGGCCAGGGCCCTGGGCCTCCAGGACTGTGAGTCGTGCAGCGACAGGCAGCGCCTGCTGAAGAGAAAGCTGCAAGGGACAATCGACGAGAGCAGCTATTGCCTCCTCAATGACATTTTCCTTGTCGAGGTGAGAACCAGGGGCCTCTCCCGAGATTGTCTGGGTCTGAGGTTGTGTGGGCACGCTGCTGGGAGTGCCTTAGTTCCAGGGTGGGAATGGCGGGGGTCACAGCACACATTTCCTATCCCTGGGCTCCCTGTCTGTGGGCAGTTTGTGTCCTGCGCTGCATCCGCAGTGCCCGGTGCCTTGTTCAGCACCCTGGAGAGAGGCTGTTCCTGACCTCGTGCCGAGGTCAGCGCTGTGTGAGGGCTCTGCTCCAGCCAGCCCAAGGTTCCCACAGCCAGAGGAGCAGCTCTTCAGCCCAGCCCAAGGCCCAGCTCTGCAGAGACCCTCAGCAGAGGGCCTTGGCTTTAGGCTCTGGATGGAGTCCCGCCTGTGGCTCCCTGTCCCTGCGTTGGGGAGAGGTCAGGTGCCAAGGCCAGCAGAGGCGGTGGGCTCTGCGCTCTTGCGTGCTGGGGATGGGGAGGTATGCCGAGCCCCGCAGCCATGTTTCTCCCTGACTCTGCTTTTCTGGCCAGTTTCCCGTTTCGGACAAGGTTCGTGAGATGAGTGAAACTGAAAGGAACACAGAATTGCACTCGACCTGGGAAAAAGTGCTGGAGAAGGTAGGCATTCCTCCTTCCTTCCTCCTGGACCAGAGCAGAACAACCCTACCGGCTGCGGACTCTGTCCCACCATAGCATGGGGACCACAGGCGTGGGTCATTGCCCATCATGGCCCGAGAAAGCCTTCGCCCCGCACCTGCCCCTGCAGCCCCACAAACACATCCAATGGCTTTCCTCCTGTAAGGTGTGCTCGGGAGGAGGAAAACGTCTTCTGGGTTCCCTTGCCCAAGCTCCCTCCTTCTGCAGGGCAAGTGGTGTTAGGTGTGACCCTACAGTCTCAAAGAAATTAAGAGTCAGGAAGCTTGCGAGCAGGGAAGTGGTTGGGGAGAGATTTCAGAGCATCCTCTCAAGAGACAGAGACTAAATCTCCTCCCCTGGAAGACAACTGAGGATCTCTTGGATTCCCCTCAGAGCAACCTGCTTTTTTCAGACGCTTGGAGGAGAATTTGGCATCTTTGTCATCGACAATGCCCATTTCATCGACCCTGCCTCCTGGAGCATCATGTCAGCCATGCTCCAAAACGTCTCCCTCTTCATGGTGATGAGCTTAGCCCCAGGCTACGTGAGAACAGAGAGCTTTCGCAAAGCTGCAGCTGATGGCACAATGTCCCAAAAATTCACCTATGTTCATCTGGACAAGCTGAAAGTTTCAGCTGTGGTGCAGAAAGTCTGTGAGGACCTTGGAGTGTTCCGCATCTCCAGGGATCTGGTGAGGTGAGTTGGAGGCAGGGAAGCTCTGCCTGAGGGCTTGAACCTCTTCCGGCCATGGTGGGGAGTCACACACACCCCCGCCCCAAGGATAGGGAGTGCAGGGCACTGGGAGCATCACTGACTCCAGCGAGTACCAGACGTGGGTGGCTTGTTCTGCCTCAGCCTGGCAAGTGTGAGCTGAGAGTGGGCAACTTCAAGACCCAAAGCCTGGGAGGTGTCAGCCTTTCGCTGTGGCCCAGGGAGGAAGGAGGTGGAGTCCCGAGCCCAGGCGTGTCAGGGTGTGGAGAGAAAGGCCTTGGTGTGGGTGGCCGGGCTGTGGGGGAGATTCACTGGGGCAGAGTCCGCCCTGCTGCCAGAGAGGGTCTGGGCTCCTGAGGAGAAGAAGGGCAGGGCTTGCCTTTGGGCATTGCCCGCAAGTCTTTTCCCACGGACTTCAGCGACGGCTGGAGGTTCTGGGGGCCCAAAAGCCCAAGGCAGCGGGAGGATGGTCCCTTTCCAAAGTGAGCTGTAGCTGTGACGAAGATGAGTGACTACTCGAGTGACTGGCCGCCCAACTGAGCTGTGTTTCACCTGACTTTCCTTGTGGTCGTCACTGCCAGTTCTGCTCCTGTGCAGGTTCCTGATGCAGAGAAGCTCGGGGATCCCATATTACTGCGAGGAGCTGCTGCGCTGCCTTCGTTCCAACAACATGCTCTCGTTCTGCCCCTGGAGGCCAGAAGCAGAGGAGGACTGGGAGAGCCTGATCAGTAAGCACCTTTGCTGCAACTAGCGAGCTGCTGTGGGGCATTCTGAGCAGCACAGTCTTGCTCCGTCGTGCCCCCGTGGGTCTGGGCAGAGTCAGATCCTGCAGCAGGGCTGAACTTGGTCTGGCGGAGGTGTGGGCTCCTCTGCGCCTTGCTGTACCAAAGCAAGGGGCTAGCGAGCCCCTCTGGGGCTTGGAGGGGCTGACATTCTTGGGGCGGGGGTTGCAGGACTAAAACACAAGGGAAATCGTTCTGGAGCACACGTGTTCCTGGTGTTTCTTAGGCATTCTGATGGGCACAGAATTTATCTTGGCCAAATGCTAGCTCACTTGAGAACAACCCTTGAGGTGAGGGACAGGCCCGGGGAACTTGAGTGCGAAACCATAAATCCGATCCACAAGGGTGCTGGTAACAGAAGAGAATGGTGGCGATGCCACCCGAGAGAGCAATGCCAGCCAGAGTGCCGTGGCCTTGGGAAGCGCCAGGACCGAGGCTACATTTTGCATTATGACCTGCAATTTCCCTGGCTGTGGAGGTTGCGCTGCAATGTTGGAGGCAGCAATGCTGCTGCTTTCTGCCCCAGGGCATTCAGTCGCCCCCTTGGAAGTCTGGGAGCCTTGGCTGGAGGAGGGTGTGGGAAAGCTGCTCTGAAGGCAGAACATCTTTGGAAGGGCTGTGCAAAGAAAGGCTTGTAGTGGAAACGGTTTTGCTTGGCTTCACGAGCACATTCAGCGCAGGCAGGCCTGTGCACGCGCACTGGACCATGCCAGGTGGAACTTGTCCCATGCCAGGTGCATTTGGAAACGTTTGCGAGCCGCAGGTCACTTTGCAATTGCTATATTGGTGCTCTCTCGCTCTCTTCATCTGCAGTGAAGGCTTCATCTGTCCCAGCAACCAGCTGCTCCAACAGGATGAGTGGTGGCAGGGTCTGCACCATCAGGCCAGGTGTGAACCTGGAGAACACCGTGCTGCCCGTCCCCCTGAAAGGTGAGGGGCCGAGCGCCGCTCTGCGGCTGACGGCCGTGCTGGGACCCCTTCGCAGGGCATGGGCTGGAGGGAGGCTGGGCATCCGTGTGCCGCAGTCACCCTCTCGGCGTGGAAGGGGGCTCCGGTCCCACCAGAAAGAGGCCTGGGGCTGCGGGCAGCCGCTTTCCCCTCTGGCTGTGGACCAGCTGTGAGCCTGCTGGCTGCTTTCCATCAGCAGGCAGGAGAGAAAAGGTGATCATGCAACACTAAAATGGCCCCCTTTTCTCACAGAAACAAATCCTTTGCTGGGAAAAAGCTTTGACTTGCCCCTGTCCCAACTTTGAACGTGGCTTCTACGTTGCTGTTCTCTTTTTAAGTGCCCCAGCTAATGCTGGCCTCAAGGCACTTCATCCAAACCAATAGAAAGCCTGGCCAAGTGAAGGAAACCGTTGTGGGAAGCTCTGAGTCCACCTGTGAGGTGGGGAAAGCTCTCAGAGTGCACTGTTGGGCACAAACCTACTCCAGATCTGGTAGGGCGCATCCTGGGATGCACGGACCAGCTGGGTCCTGCCCTCTCCACCCTGGGTGGGGGAGCATGTGGGTCTCTCACTTAACCCCAGGCCTTGTGGCCTGCGAGTCCATCAGGGGAGGAGCCATTTTGAAGATGCCCACCCTGGGTTTCCCTTGCCCAGGGGTTCCGAGGAGGCCTGGGGAGAGGAGGCCAAAGTCTACCCCGTCTCGTGTTGAACCTTTCCAGCCTCTCCATCCTCAGCATGGGGAAGAGGCAAGAGAGATGTGTTGCTGCTTCTTGACAGAGATTGCGCTGGCTCAGATGGATCAGATGAAGCTGCTGAAGCAGGTGATCTTGAAGTTTGCAGCTGTCATCGGGCCGGTGTTTACCACCCAGCTGCTCTCGCACATCCTTCCCGTGGAGGTCAAGGAGCAGATGAATCACCTGCTGGACATGCTGGTGAGGGACAAAATCCTGAAGTGGCTGAAAACCAGGGAGGCGCCAGAAGATGTGCAAGATCCTCCTGAGGGGCCAGCCACCTCTTGGCAGGCAGAGAGTGGTAAGTGGTAGCAGGACGGTGGACAAGGGAGCTCCCAGCTGTGTCCGGCGGGGCTCCCCGGGTCATGGTACGCTTTCCCACTGTGATGGGTGGCTGGAGCTCAGGCAGGCATGGCTGTGTGGGATGGGTTGGTCAAAGACCTTTCAGGTCAGTCACAAAGCCCACTAGCTTTGCGCCGGAGGGAAGTTCCCACCAAGCGCCCTCCCAAGTGCTTCTGCTCCCCTGCCTCCAAGCGCTGCTCATCACGCAGGCATGGGAGGGCCTGTGGAGTCCCTGCCATCCTCTCCCAGCCGCCTACAGCCTCCAGATCAAAGATGCCCTGCAGAGTGCCCCGGGGCCTTTGACAGGCTTTTTTTCACCTTGGATTCTCCTGTGGCATTGGAGGAAGCTCAGGAGGCTGGGGACTGCCTTGCCAAGAGCCCGGAGAAAGCACTGGCTGGGGCTTGCTTTGGCTGGCAGCAACACGCCCGGCTCCTGCCTGGAGCGCAGCTGAGCCCCGTGTCCCCAGGGCTGGGCTAGCGCCAGCAAGGCCAGCTGGGCTTTTTCGCCCCGTGCTCAAGGCTGGGTGTGCAGCAGCGCAGGGTTGCTGCCAAGGGTGCCCACCACAGCGTGACCCTCATGGCCCTGTGGGGACGGCTGATTGGGCTGATGCCAAGGCCCCTTGCTTTGCAGGTGTGCAGAGGCCCTCTCGGAGCACGGGGACCGTGGAGCAGCCATCTGGTGCTCTGGCCTTCTGTGTCCCACTGCTGCAGGAGGCCGCCTACGAACTGTGGCCTGAGAGACAGCGGGTCGCCTTGCACCGCAAGTGTGCCGTCTTCCTGGAGCGGCACGCACACAGATGCAAGAGCTGCGGCCAAGGGGATTTCGTGGCCTTCCACCGCTTCGCCGTCACCAGCAGCCAGGAGGGAGGGAGCTGTTGGGACCCTGCTGACCAGGGCGACTCTTGCAGCTGGGAGGCCTTGGTGCTGGCCGGAGAGCAGCTGAGGAGGGAGAGGATCCTTTCCACTAGGGGTACGCTCTGCTCCGTGCTCTGCAGCCCGGGCGCTGCAGGAGCCCAGGGGGGTGTGCTGGGGATGGGCTGGGAGTGGGTCTGCCAGGGACGAGCCCAGGAGCTGAGGACAACCACCACAGACCGTCCTCAGCGTGTCGGCACCCTTGCGAGGGTCCCTGCAAGCCCACTGGGAGAGGGAGGGTGGCTCTTACCCTGGGGGAGGCGAGGAGGTGTCTAACTCCCTGTTTTCTTTGCAGATGCTGCAGAGAAGCAGGTCTTCACAGAGGAAGATTTGGGGTGAGCAGAGAGGGTTTGATTCTTTGTAAAGGCCATGAGCTCAGGCTCTCCAGAGGAGACCAAGGAAGCGCCGGCATTTGGCTGCCGGTTGTGACTCTAGCTTAGGGAAGAAGCTTTCTGTGTGGTGGGAGCTGGGAGTAGATGGCCATGGAGATGAGATTGTGCTCAAGGAAGCTTTGAGTGATGGTCACACTACACTGGAGCAGGCCTTGCTTTCCAGTTTCTAGAGAGTAGGACGACAAAATGTGCAGGGGAAAAGCCACCCTGGGGAGCCGGGTGATTTGCCTGTGGGAGGTAATAAAAAGCCCAGCTTGCCTCTTTCTCCCTACCTACAAAGCACCTGTAGGAGGCTCGGCTGCCCATGGGCTCGTGCTCTGCTTTGGTGTCATCTCTGTGGGGAGAAAGACCAGTCTGGCTGATGCCGGTGTATTATTTGCTCTCTTCTTCCCCGGGGAACTGTAGTGTGGCAGAGCACAAACAGACAACAGAGCTTCCCAGTGGGACCAACAGGAAGAACAACGGCAATTGCTCCTGCCAAGCCGTCGTGGAATCGGTGCTGGTGCCTTTGGCTTGGCACTGCCTGGCAGCGGGCGATGCTGGCCGAGCATTTTACTACCTTCTGGAGTCTGCGGCTGGCTACCTGCACGTCTCCGACACTTACATGGTGAGTTGCCTCACTTGCTAGCACCCACTGTGCACGGAGTCCTCTCCGTGGCCTGGCTCTGGGCAGGACAACGTCACCGCTGCCGTAGGGCCTGCCTTGAGGGGGCCTTGGAAGGGAAATGCTGGGGTCAGAGACCAACTTTTTCCTCCGCTTTGCCTCTTCTGTGGACAGAGACACAGGCCAGCGTGGCCTGAGCGCGAGGGGCATTAGCAGGGAGGGGGTCTGAAAGATCACTGGTGCCTGTGCTCTGAGCCAGCGTGACTGTGTTTGGGCGGGCATCGCCAGGGGGAGAAACAGGCCCTGGTAAGACAGAGGCCAGAGGCAATGGGGGAGGATAAGGCCGGCCATGGGCTCTGCACCCACACTCACCTGCTCTCCGTCTGCTTGCGCAAAGGCCCTCATGAAGCTGAATGAGGTGGAGGTCCTGAGGAAGACGAAAGCGACTGTGATAGCCTGCTTCGAAGAGGCCACTTTCTTCAGCCTCAAAGGGGAGGTAAAGAGACGGGGAGATCTGGGGGGGTCTCCCGAGGGATGGAGCTGGATGCCTTCCCCAGCTGCAGGGGATATCCCTGGCCCCTCCAGCCACCAGCAGACTCCTGCAGCCTCTTGGGCTGCTCGACCATGTCAGGGTGTTTCCCTTCTCCTCTGCAGGTCTGCTGCCGTATGAACCACACAAAGTTGGCAAAGACAATGGTCGAGGAGGCTTTGAGCCTGCTCGAAATGCACTTCCCCCAGACCTCCTTTGGAGCCTTCGTCAAATCTCAGGTGGAGAAGTTGCCGTGTGCCACTTATGTCAGAAGAGCAGCCTCCCTTCCGCAGGAGATCCGGTAAGAAGCAGAACTGAGACCCCAGAGGAGGAAGAGCCATTTCCTACCCAGTCCCAGGCATGCGGGCCCAGACCGGCTGAGCCTTGAGGCCACCCCTGACCTGACGCAGGGCCCTTGCAGGACCAAGGCATTAAGGAGCCATGCGTGGGTAGAGTGGGGAAGGACAGAGTCCCGTACTCCCTCCCCACCGTGCGCAGCCATGGCAACTGAGCACGCCTTGGCGTAAAAAGCAGCTGGAGCTGGGACTTTGTCTGCCGGCACGTGTCAGCTGCGGTGGGGGCTGGTGGTGGCTGGAACAGAGAGCTGCAGACAGGGAGTAGAGGCTGACGAGGGGCAGGGGTCTGGAGGCAGGACCAGGACATGGGGAAGGAGCAGTGGGTGGAGGTGAGGTGTGAAGACGAGGCAGCTCAGAGGGCCGTACCCCTTTTCCTGCCGGTTCCCGGCTTTGTTTGGTCTCCCTGGTGCTAGGGTGCCAACACGCCCTCTCCAGCAGTCAGCTTCCCCCCAACGGCACTTCTATGTTTGTCCGCTTCTGCTCCGGCACCCCTCTCTCCATCAGCTCCCTTTCCTCTGAGGAGGTGCAACTGCCTTGTCCGCCGCCCTGCTTTCCCCCAGCCCTGCCCCATTGAGCCCTGTGCAGCAAGAGCCTCTGGGCCCAGCAGTGTCTCTTGCGTGGCAGGAGGAAGAGGCTGGCCTGGCTGCTGCGGCAGAGCTGCTGCCTTTCCTTACTGGAGCAGCTCTTCCGCCTGGAGGGCACGTCCCGTGGACAGAGGCTCTCCCACCTGGCAGCGCGCATGAAGGCCAACACGGACAGGGAGGCGGACTCGTATCAGGCAGCAGACTCCTGCCAGAGATAGACTCGGGACACCAACAGATGCCGGCACAGACGCAGGTACAATTAGCCATGCAGGTACCATCGAGATACCGTCACAGACACCGGCACCAATGTAGGCACAGACACCGGTACTGACACCGTTAGAGACACCACTGTCCCTCCCGTTGCAGGTGCAGGTGCCCTCGTAGAGGCCACAGCAGACACAGATGCCACTGCAGATACCATTGCATGCGCCGGGCAGAGGCAGGCAAGCAGGAAGGCAGGCACCGCGGAGCTTGGTCCTTGCAGAGAAAATCTTCAAGAAGCTTTCAGAGACACTGGAGGTGGCCATGCAGTGCTGAGGACAAGACGTTTATTATATACTTTTTTTTTTTGTTTAAGTGAGAAATGGTTAAAATAATTAAAACTAAAAATCCTTTTCTGAAATAAAAGCATGAGCAGAAAGGGGGTGTGTTGAAGAGGTGTGATTTTTGTTGGGGGAGGGGTCCTGGAGGGTCTCTAAACGAGGAGTTTGGATCATGGAGGCTTTGGGAGTTTGAGACATGGTTTAGTGATGGTTTTTATCAGTTTGGTTGCTGGCTGGACTAGACGATGTTAAAGCTCCCTTCCAACCCAGACGATTCTATGATTTTATGATTCTATGATTTGATGAGGAGCCCCCCCAGGTTGGATGTGTGGGTGTCCTTGGGGGGAGGCAGAGGGGTGTCATCCCCCTGATCAGGGTCTAACAGGGTCTGCCCCCCCTCCCAAAATCCCCCCCCCCCCGGGAGGGGACAGACTGGCACAGGTTCTCCCCCTTGGTGGGGGGCAGTTCGCTGGTGAGGATGTAAGTGTGGTGTTTGTTGTTGATCTCCACCAGCTGCAGCCCAAAGGCCTGCAGGGCATGAAGGGTTAATCTAACAGGGGGCCTTCCCCCCAGTAAATCCCCCCACACCTGCCTCTTTGCCTCCCCCCACCCCACCCCTCTTTGCCTGTCCCCTCGCCTGCTGCGGGGTCCTGCCTGCCTGGTTGACGATCTCTGAGTAGACGTCTCTGTACTCCCAAATGACTTCCTTCAAGATACCATAGGGAAATCATGTCTCTAAGCTCTATGTCTACCTGTCTTTTAAATACCTCCAGGGATGGTGCCTCAACCGCTTCCCTGGGCAGCCCAATCCAAGGCTTAATAACCCTTTCAGCTCCCTCAGCCGCTCCTCCTAAAATTTACTCTCCAGACCCCTCACCAGCTCTGTTGCCCTTCTCTGGACCCGCTCCAGCACCTCAACATCTTTTTTGTGGTAAGGGGCCCAGAACTGGACACAGCCCTCGAGGTGGGGCCTCACCAGTGCCCAGTACAGGGGGACGATCACCTCTCGAGTCCTACTCACCCCACTGTTCCTGATACAGGCCAGGATGCCGTTGGCTTTCTTGGCCACCTGGGCACACCGCTGGCTCGTGTTCAGCCGACAGGCGACCAACACCCCCAGGTGCTTCTCTGCCGGGCAGCTTTCCAGCCACTCTGCCCCAAGCCTGTAGGGCTGCAGGGGGTTGTTGTGACCCAAGTGCAGGACGTGGCACTTGGCCTTGTTGAACCTCATCCCACTGGCCTCAGCCCATCCAGCCAGCCTGTCCAGATCCCACTGTGAAGCCCTTCTACCCTCCAGCAGGTCGGCACGTAACTTGATGTTGTCTGCAAACTTACTGAGGGTGCACTCGATCCCCTCGTCCAGATCACTGTTAAAGAAGTTAAAGAGAACCGGCCCCAGTACCGAGCCCTGGGGGACACCACTCGTGACCGGCCACCAACGTGATTTAACTCCATTCCCCACCACTCTCTGGGCTGGGCCCTCCAGACAGTTTTTAACCCAGCGGAGAGTACTCCTATCCAAGCCATGGGCAGCCAGTTTCTCCAGGAGGATAGTGTGGGAGATTATTAAATGCCTTACTAAAGTCCAGGTAAACAACAGCCTTTCCTTCACCCACCAAGCGGATCACTTTGACATAGAAGGAGATCAGGTTTGTCGAGCAGGACCTGCCCCTCATGAACCCGTGCTGGCTGGGCCTGATCACTGGAATGTCCTTCACGCGCCGCATAATGGCACTCAGGATGATCTGTAAATGGCACTCAGGATTATCTTTTAGAGCAAGCAAAATCAACTCCCTTCAAGAAAATAGAATTAAAAATAGTGTTTGATGGGTATTTGGTATAAGCTGTTCAACATGTCGCTTTTCAGCCACATCAATCAAAATATATCCTTTCTATGTCTTCCTGTCTTTTGTCAGCAGCAAAGCCTAGTTTTTCACAGAATTGTCGTGGTTGGACAGGACCTCTGAGATCACCGAGTCCAACCATACACACACAAAAAACCCCTACAGTCTCGGGCACTAGAGCATGCCCTGAAGTGCACATCTACACGTTTCTTAAATACCTCCAGGGATGGGGACTCCACCGCCTCCCTGGGCAGGCTGTTCCAGTGCCTGACCACCCTCTCAGTACAGTAATTCTTCCTAATATCTAATCTAAACCTCCCCTGCCACAACTTCAGATCATTTCTTCTGGTCCTGTCATTATTCCCCTGGGAGAAGAGGCCAACACCCACTTCTCTACAACCTTCTTGCGGGTGGTTGTAGAGGGCAATGAGGTCTCCCCTCAGCCTCCTCTTCTCCAAACTAAACAAGAAGAGTCTAAGCCAGACATAACATTTCTGCGCTGCACCCGCCACAAGGCAAACCCACATTCAGAGCAACTGAAGCCATCCCCGTGAAATTCCCTCTGCTTTGGGATGGGTATGTGCTCTGGGAGCAATCCAGATGTTCACAAATGATGTGCAGGGACCTTTGGGGTCTCAGAGAGCAGAGTCCAGCTCCCAAGCAGCAGCATGAGCTTCCTGCCGCTCGCACAGAGGAGAGGCTGCCATGCCAAGGGGCTTATGTGGCTCATACCTACTGTTGGGCAGGCCAACCGAAAGACCACCGCCTGCTTCCTAAACTTTTTGAGCCTTTGGCACTTGCCTCTGGGGATACTTGCAACTGTGGAGGTATGGTCTCATTACAGCTGTGATAGTGTTGAACGGGGCTGGGTGTGATTCCAGGCGGCTTGCTGGCATCCCCACATCTGCACTGATACCAGGAACGCTTGCAGTCAGGGACCCATGCTCACATGCCCCTTGCACTCTCACTGCCTGTGCTCCCCAGGGAGCACTTGCTAATTCCCCCATCTGAAAGAGAACGCGCAAGCTGGAGGCTGGTTTCTGGCACAGAATCTGTCATCTCCATACTTGCCGTGAGCTGGCCTGGGGCCACACACTCTGGTAACCACAGCACATGCCTGCAAACATCGCAGAGGGGGGGAAGAACCCTAAACATATGTTTATTCAAGGAAAGCTGTGCCTCTAGCTGTACGTGATATTCCCCCAGCTCCAGAACTCAAAAATACGCAGACAGATTTCTGTCCCTGTGACAGAGAAAACTAATGTTTTCACACACAACCTCACCTTCTGCTTTCAGTCCAAATGCTTATTTTAGGGGCAGGGGAATGACACAAAAAGCCTGTCCTGTGAGACATAGAAGAGGAATAGGTATCTGGGTTCCTGAAACCAAAGCCGGAGTGGTGCCATCAGAGCTGTCCTCCTCAGGAAGTCCCCACCTGGGCACACAATGGAGCTGTGTGGTAGCTGTCACTGCCAAAAGCATTTCCAGCCCTGTATCCCCTCCTCTACTGGCTGGGTGGCAAAACACAGAGGGCTGTGATCAGCGGTGCAGAGTCCAGTTGGAAGCCTGCAACTAGTGGTGTTCCCCAGGAGTCGGTACTGGGTCTGGTCTTGTTCAATATATTCATCAACGTCCTGGATGAGGGGACAAGTGAACCCTCAGCAAGTACGCTGATGACACAAAGCTGGGAGGGGTGGCTGACAAACCAGAAGGCTGTGCCACCACAGAGTGAGACCTGGACAGGCTGGAGAGTTGGGTGGAGAGAAACTTGATGAAATTCAACAAGGACAAGTGTAGGGTGCTGCACCTGGGGAGGAATAACCCCGTTCAGGTGGGGGGCTGACCTCCTGGAAAGCAGCTCTGTAGAGAGGACCTGGGAGTGCTGGTGGACAACAAGTTGCCCATGAGCCAGCAAGGCCATGGCCCAGAAGGCCAATGGTCTCCTGGGGTGCATTACAACGAGCATGCCCAGCAGGTGGAGGGAGGTCATCCTCCAGCTCTGCTCGGCCCTGGTGAGGCCCCATCTGGAGTACTGTGCCCAGTTCTGTGCTCCCTGGTTCAAGAAGGACAGGGAACTAGTGGAGAGAGTCCAGCGGAGGGCTACGAAGATGATCAAGCAAATGGAGCACTTCTCTTACAAGAAAAGGCTGAGAGACCTGGGTCTGTTTAGCCTGGAGAAGAGAAGACTCAGAGGGGATCTTGTCAGTCCTTATAAATAACTAAAGGGTGGATTAAGTTGCAAATTGTAAAACTAGGCCAAGAGGCCAGTTTGCCTTGGCCTCAATCATTACCTCTGGCACTCCTGAGAGTTAGAACTAAGCCCAGAATGAAGGAAGGGCTAAGTCCTTTTGAAATATCGTATGGGAGACCCTATATTGCGCAGGCGGGAACATCAACTGAAATCGGGAACAAAGTATTAACTGATTATATAATAAGCCTGCAGAAACAGCTTCGGGAAATAGAGAAGCTGGTCTTAGGAACTAGAGCCCGAGGTCTCGATGGGCCTGTGCACGATATTGAACCGGGAGATTATGTGTGTGTTAGATCTCTTTCAGATTCACCTTTAAAGCCGAAATGGGAACTTCCATTCCAGGTGCTGCTGACTTCTCACACAGCAGTCAAATTTAATCTTGAACAAGCCTCACGGGTACATCATACCAGAGTGAAGAAAGCCCCTGAACCTAAACTACGATGGGAATCAACACCTACCGGACCTCTAAAACTTCGTCTCCAAAGACAGTCATTTGGACTCTTGTAGCCTTACTGTGCTGTGGCTTAGTAGGTGCATCCATTAACGCAAATGCTTACGCATCCCTTGTAAAGAGTGTTGTAAAATATACCAATGTTAGTGACTGTTGGATATGTGAGCAAGCTGATGACCTTGATTCTCCACTTTTTGGAGTCCCTGTAAGCAACTGGACAGACATAAATCCGTATGAAATGCTTAAAACCTCATATTCCTGTCAGACAGAATGCTCTACATTAGAGCAAGTAACCTATACTTTAGCATTAGTAAACCACTCTGTGCCGTACATAAGTTACAACCCTGCGGGAGCATCGCTAGGGCAATTTAGCTGTTCGGACCTCGGCAACTGGACCACAATAGCTTTGGTCAAAGGGAACATAACTAGCATTGACAAGCCAATAAACTATACAAAAGCTTCTCCAGGAGAAGGAGAACAGAAGTGGGCACAATACTTGTATGGCAGAAGCACTGCCGATACTTCCCTGGCTATAAATGCTACCTGTAACCTACCGGATGGGTATTGGTGGCTCTGCGGAGATCTAAAGGCTAGAAAGCAGCTGCCACGACATTGGACAGGAGACTGTACTATGGGTTATCTAGCTCCTCCATTACAAATGTTCCATAGAAATGGTATGAGAGGTATTGTATGGGGTGTTCGGAGAAAATTCAATACACGAACAATCTCCAACCCTTTACTTAGATATAACACCAGATTTCACAGTTTTGTCAGAGTTCTGCTTCCTTCACTAGGCGTGTACCAACTAGAACGGGCCATAGTTAATATTTCGGCAGAAATGGAAATAATAGCAAACTCAACTGCTGATGCCCTTTTCCGTTTGGGCAAGGAACTAGAATCCCTGAAGGGCATGGTCATACAAAATAGAACGGCCCTAGATATAATAAGAGCTAATGTAGGGGGAGCCTGTACGCTGATCAATACAAGCTGCTGTACTTATGTCGATGGGTCAGGTAAGATAGAAACTGATATCCAGAAAATTTGGGAACATGCAAAGGTCTTACACCAAGTGGCCCAAGATGGTGCTTCTCTAGGTTTTACTAAGCTCTGGGAAAAGCTTACATCATGGTTACCTAATTTTATATGGCTTAAGCAGCTCTTCGTAGCAGTAATTATGTTTATTGTACTAGGATTATTAGCGTGTTGTATGTTACAATGTTTTATGTGGATGTGCTAACAAACTGGGAGCTCATATGAAGAGTGGAAAAAGCATAAGCTCAGAGAGAATGTTGAAAGTGGCCAATACTTTGCCAAAACCCTCAAAGGAAATGGCATGATATAGCAAAAGAATTTGCAAAGGTGAAAGAAAAGGGGGGACTTGATTCGGAGAACAAATGGTTCAACGTAGTTAGTGTAGATTTAGTACAGCTTGGCAAAGAACAGAGCTCGGAGCCCAGCATTCCAAGATAAGGAACTGGCCTTGTGTATAAGATAGCAGGAACAGCCTGCACGCTAAGGAGGAACCCAGTTGTCTGGGTGAAGTGTCCATCTGGTCGGGACCAGTTTCGCGGCTTGGGGTCCAGCCAACCCAGCATTCTAAGCCAAAGGTAAAAGTACACGGTGAAGAAGACTATGAGCCTTCCTCCAGAAGACCCCGGCCCACGACCACGGGGCGACAGTATGCATGCGGCGAGGGGAGGAGACTTATGATAATGAGTTCCTAGAAATAATTAGAATAGTAATGCCTTTTCTTTAATTATAATAACCCAGCCCACATTAATGAATATGTATGCTTTTTATCATAAATAGACGCTTGTTTTACGACCCGCTGTGCAAGTTTGGAGGAGCGATCCCTCTTGCACCCGGCGCCGCAATAAACATACCTGCTTTATAACTCTCTGCGAGTTGTAGAGTCTGTTTCTGCGCCTCACCCTGGACCTGTGGCCCTGTGGATGAGGCTGTGCTGGGTGGGAGAGGAGATCAGGGGCTACCTCTGGCCAAGGCACTGCAGGAGGTGGCAGGAAGGTGCTCAAATTCCCCCTCCCACGGTATTTCTGCAAACACCTCTCTGTCCCTCCCTGCCCGTGTCTCTGCTGCCTGGAGGTGTCCCTGCCAGGAGCTGTTTATCTGTCCCCAGGTCTCCTCCTGCCACTGCTCACAGACCACATCTCACCTGCTGGGGGCTCAGCTCTGCCCTGCAGACACCTTCTGGCAGTTGGGGAAGGCCACGGGCCATCTCTGTGTATGCAGCAGGAAAAAGAGCAGCTCAGGTAAGTGCTAATGAAAACGGGGGTCTCCATTCCCTCTCCATAGTCGAGAAATAAATTCCTGTCACCCACCGCCCACCTTACCAACCAAGAGGAGAAAAGTTAAAGCACAAACTGCTTCCCTTTCAGGTAAATGCTACCACAAAGTCCTTCTTCAAGAAGACTCTCTGGAGAAGTCCTGGGGGTGATCTAGAGCTGTGACCAGCTCTGACCCATACAACACCTCCTAGACCTCTTGTTAGGAGTCACTCCTCGCAGACTCAGCTTCTCCCCACAACACCGTGGGGAGCTCCCCGGGCAGGCTGAGAGCTGACCCTGGCAGGCGGCAGAGTCCCTGCCCCGGCACACAGACCCCTGGGGTGAAGGGACCCTGCTCTGAAGGACAGCCCTGGGCACCCTTGGATGCACACCCACCTTCACAATCTGCAGCTCTCCCTGACACAAGAAACCTGTCGTGGCCTTTCCGTCTGATGGTGCAGCAGGGAGTCCCTGCTCTGCAACTCATTCTTCTCCTCCGCACAACCATGGGATATGTCAGCTTTAGGAGACCCCTCCAGGAACTCATGTGCATTGCCCTGCACCCAGAGACTTACCGTGTTAAGGGCTGTGAAGATTTCTCCCCCAGCGAACACTCAGCTTTCCTCCCACTCGACACTGCTTCTTCTCATGGCCTCGCTCCTGCTCCCTGCTGGGCTTGGCAGAAGAGCTGCTCCTGGGCAGAGCTGTCTCTCTGCAGCGCTGCCCCATGGCCAGGAGCTCCCTCCATCCCAGGAGCCCAGCCCAGCTCAGCAGCAGAGCAACAGCCCAAGGCATTTTAGTGACCCCTCTGGTGGGTTTGGTACCGAGTCCATGAAACTCAAAGCCCGAGAGGAAGTTGAAACGACTCTCAAGAAGTCCGAGTCAGATGAAAACTCCAAAGCTTCCTGGAGTGTTAATGGTCCCACTGAGGACCATTACTGACAAAGCCTCCCCAGAGGCTGCTTAGAGCAGAAAACTGGAGTCAGAGATGACAGGTAGACAAAGGGACTGTAAAGGTGGGACAGATTCGGAGTAAACCTGGGTGTGTTACATTACGCCAAAGTGCCAAGCCGTGACCCCCAGCCCCTGGGAAGGGACATCCTGTCCCTCACACGTTACTCAGAACTCTTCCTGGGGCAGTGTGATCTGGGGACGTTCAATGTCAAGGGCAGGACTACAGTCCGACACCTCCCAGGCTCTCAGGTGGGGAAGGGGAGGCAACGAGACCCTGGCGCTGTAAGGATAAGGTGCTTCCTCATAGGCATCAGTGGCAGAGACGACAGCCAGAGCCGAGGGGAGAAAGAGCTCATCTCTGTTGGTGCTTCTCTCAGACTTTCTTCGCCCCTCTCTCAGCTCCACCATAGGCTGTCCTACAGTGTCCCACACCTGCACCTCTTTTTCTGCAGGCTGTAGACATCCCCCCTGCTACCGCACCTTGCTCTCACCTCAGCACCTTCCTTCCTTTACTGACATCTCTCTGTCCCCCCTGGATGTCCCCTGCAACACAAACCTTGTGCCGAGTCTATCTCCCTCTGGGTGACTTGTAACGCCACAGCACTGCCCTGTGAGTGACATTTCTTTTTCCTCATGTCCAGTTTGGACCTCCCCAGCTGCATGTTTTGTCATTATTTCTTTCTCGTGTTTCCACTACAAAACAAAAAAACTTCATCATCTCTGAAATCACCCTTCAAGCACTCTCAGGCTACTCTCATACTTCCTGGAGCCCACACACTGCTGGGCCAAAGAACTCCGGGTCCCTCAGCAACTCCACACAGCTCATATGCACTAGGTCCCAAACCCCGTCTTGGCAGAGCTCCACTCGACACTCTCTAGTCCTTCCCTACTTCTCCAAAATGAGGAGCAACACACTGGGACACACCAATGCGTCTGGGGCCACAGCAGTGCTGAGCTGAGGAGGATGAGAACTCAAGCTGTCTGGGTGGCCCGCACTCCTCCTCACGCAGTCCCATACGCACCTCTCCTTGTTCATAGTGTCCACGCTCTGCTGGCTTGTAGGGCATCCCTCGTAGTGCCCAGGCCTTCTCCTCAGAGTCACTGCTCAGCCGATCAGGCCCCTGATGTATGGGGTTATTCTTCCCCTTCCTCCCTGGCACCC
This sequence comes from Numenius arquata, assembly GCF_964106895.1. NCBI lineage: Eukaryota > Metazoa > Chordata > Aves > Charadriiformes > Scolopacidae > Numenius > Numenius arquata. Next base: position 92,970 of record NW_027414925.1, read on the forward strand.
ACCAATGCAGGACTTGCCACTTCTCCTTGAAAAAATTCAGTTGACTTCCATTGGCCGAATCCCAGAGTTTCTCAAGGTCCCCACGGACTGAAGCACCATTAGCCCAGCTTTTCATGTTGACATGCAGCTGGCTCATCTTGACTGGGGTGTCTCTCACAAGAGAACAGCATGAGGAGTTGCAGGGCACTACAAACACTTGCACCTAGAGAAACTGTGGTCTCGGGGGTCTGGTGCTGATTAAGTCATAGGTCTGGACCCAGAGGGGAAGTTGCCCTTTAAGGGAGAGAGAGGCAGGAATCCGTGGAGCTCTGCCTGGGGGTGGATGACGAGTCAGCTGAGAGCTGAAGGGCCAGCAGGAGAAGGCAGAACAATGTGGGCACCGCTGTGGTGGGCGGATGTCTGCTATGGATCCCTTGATCAGAAAGAGGAAGGAGATGAGGCCTTCTTCAGACAACTGGAAGAAGCCTCATGTTTGCAGGCCCTGGTCCTCACGGCAGACCTAAACTATCCCAGCATTTTCATCAAGAAAATTGTCAGTGACTGAGGAGGAATCTGTTTACAAAGCTCTCTGTTATACCTGGCAAAGTTCAAGCGTGGATGGAAAGGGTGTCCTGAAAACAGAATAGTTTTAAACATGGGCTCTTTGTCATTTCCATGTTTGTCTCAAGGTTCCTTCTCTTGGGCTTCCCCCTCTCCTCCACCATCAGGAGCGCCTGATGGCAATCACTCTCCTGGTTTTGCAGCTGGTGATCTCACTTTTCCCTGTTGAGGGGCCTGGTTGACAGAGCCCCTTGGAGGCAGTACTGAAGGGCAAAGGAGTCCAGGAAGGCTGGACATTCTTCAAGAACAGTTGGACTCAATGATCTTAAGGGTCCTTTCCAACCTAAAGGATTTTATGAGCCCATGACTCTTTTGAATCTTGGGACTTTGTTTCACCCTCGCCCCTTCTTTGGGAGGCTCTTTGGGAGCAGTGCCCTGGGCACTGCTCCCCCTCACATCCCACCGCCCCCCGTTAAGAGCCCTGAGCCACAAGTGAGGGGCAGGATCTGCCTCCCCAGGGCCTGGGGGTGAGGGCTTGGACTTTCTGCTTCCTCAAACAAAGCCAGGGTTTCCTCAGCATTACAGCCACTTGCACTCTGCCTTTGCCTACCTGCAATCACAGCCTCCAATTGCCTGCTCTAACGAGTCCCTGGGGAGCCCTTGTCAGTAACTGCTCTCAGTGGGGCTCGTTAACGCTTCCAGGAAGTGTGGGTTTGGCTTCTGATTTCTGGAGCACTTTCCTCAATCTTCTCTCAGTAGCTGAGGTCCGTGGACTCAGCAGCAAATACCCCATGGGGCTCGTTAAAAGACAGAAAGCCTTAACAAGGAATTTCTCTCTTTACGATTTCCTTCAAGACTTGTACAGCTACTTGGGGAGATTTTGTGGTGTAGTTGAGGAGGAAGATTTCAAAGTGCATCTAAGGAAAATGGCTTCTTAATTATAGAGGATGTAATTTATTACTGTTCAGCTTAAAGAGGAGGTGATAGAAGCATTCTCCAAGTGACACTGAGGCAGAGTGTCTCCTCAGGAGGTCTGGACAGGTAGGAAAAGCAGTCCCTTGATGTCCATCACTGTATGGACAGCTTTGCTCCTCACCTCCCCAACCCCACCAGGTCTGACTTTGCCCGCCTGGGACTGACATCACTGTTCCTTGCATTAGGCTTCTCCACTCAAGTCAGGATGTTGCAGCTCCATTGCACCATCTCCCACCTGCTCTCCTCAGAGACCTGCCTGCTCACAGCCACAGGGGAATTCTGCCTGTTCTTGAGAAAAGAAAAGTAACGCATTAAAAATTTTCATAAACAATAAAACACTGTGTAATCATATGCAAAGTACAAGCTGCCTCTAATGAGGTCGCCTTTCTACAATATACAGTCGAGGTAGGAAGATACACAAAGATAGATACGAACATCGTTAAAGAGCTGGCTGAGGAGACAATTAGATTACTGAGAGACAGGCAAGGTTTTACTCCCTGAAGGTGAAAGCAGCAGCAGAGGTGAGAGGTACCTGAATGAACAAAGAGCAAAGGCAGGAGAAAACTGGAGAATGATGGAAAGGGCCTTTTCCTAGACAGTCTGCATCTGAAAAGATGACTTTGCAAATGATCATTGTATCAGGACGAGTGTAAGTATAGGAAAGATTAGAGGAACAAAATGCACCGTATAACAGACAAAACAGTTGTAGTGAAGCCACAAGGGAAGATCAAGATTTCTTTGGAATATCCCCTTTGGAAGGTGACAGGATTGGCAGAGCTCTCTTGTGAGTGAGGACAAGCCAATGTTGCCCCCATCTTTGAAAGAGGCCCAGCCCAGGGACCCACAGGCTGTACAAGCTCCCTGGGGTGATTAGTGTGCCATCAATTAGAGTCCTCTTGGGTGACATTTCTGGGCACCAGAAAGAGAAGAATGTGTCCAAAAGCAGTCAGCGCGGACTTGCTGAGGGTAAATCATGCCTCAGTAAGGAAATGATGACAGCAGGGAAAGCTCTCGGGTTTCCTGTGTCCATGGAAGTCAGTCAGATGTTGGTACGGTCAGACCAGCTGCAGCTTTCTTGTCCTGCTCCAGGCAGGATTCTCAGATGCAGGGCTACTTGACAGGTAACCCCAAACAGCCCTGATCATGTCCTTTGCTGAACCTTTCATTCCCATTGTACTATTTTCCTACCTCTCAAGTCCTACTCTTTAACCAACTTTATCCTCTCCCTTGCAAAAAGTCAACCCCTTTTCACCATTTCCCCACTGGCGACGCATTTCCTCACTTTGCTCCCACCTTTGGCGTTTCTGAGATGGTATCACAGTGCTTCCTACCTTGATTAGCAACTCCATTACACCAGTACTCTCTTCTTACCTGTGGTGTCCTGCACCTTCTACAGTGATGGTCTTGCTAGAGGCACCCTGATTCAAGATGAACGTCAGCACATGTACTTTCAATGTGTGACTGCTGGAGCTTATGTCCAGAGGGACCTTGACACACCTGTGGATTTGGCCATCAGGAACCTGAAGGTTTAGAAGAGAGAGAGGTGCACAACAGCTCCATGCAGCAGCACGGGCAGTGACCACACCAGCTAAGGGGCGCCCTGACGAGAGGGGCCTTTGAGTCACGATGGATGCCCTATGAGCCAGTGGGCTTTGCGTTTCAAAAGGAAAATGGAGAGACTGGAGAGGGCCCAGGGGAGGTCTGACAAGATGGTGAGGACCCTAAAGCTTGAGCTGTGAGGAGAGTCTGAGGGAACTGAGTGTCTCTAGTCTGCAGAAGGGGAGGCGTGGGGTGACCTGTGTAAGAGCCTGCACCCACCTGGAGAGGTGACAGAGCCAAGCTCTCTTCTGCAGTGGCCATGTATATGACGGAGGCCACAGCCACAAACTGCCTCTTGGGAGCTTTAGACAGAGCATTAGAAAAATAAAATGGACTGGGAGGAGCATTGCTGTGATGTCCACCTGTCCTGGTTCCAGCAGGGATAGGATTAATTGTCCCCAGGCTCTGGCATGGACACAGCCATTCCATCCCAGGTGAGCCATGGCCAGTCTGTAGCCAGGACCTGGCCAGGGGAGGGGGCAGGAAGTCACCACTTGGGAGAGAGATGGGGAGGCCCAGGTCGGTGGGTGAGGGGTGGTACCGTAATGGTGTTTGTACACCCCCTCTGTCGGTGTTACTGCTGATGTTTTCCTGTTCCCTTTGCTGTTCTGTTAAACTGCCTTTGTCCCAACCCATGAGTTTTGCCTTTTTCTTCCGATTCTCCCCGTGGTGGTGGGCGTTGAGAGAATGACCACACGGTTCTTTGTTACCGTCTCAGGCTAAACCATGAAAGGTCTTTTCAGTGCCCAACGTGGGGCTCGAAGGGTTGAGATAACGACAGATCTGACCAGAGCGTGCTAAAACGAATTTGTTACAGCATTTATTCTATTAGTTACATAGTCATTGGTCACCATGTTGTTTGCTTGTTCTCACGGCTGGGATATGTAAATTCCATATGCCCTATTCACTCCCCGTGACGATGTTTACCACCTCTGGGGCAGGGATCGGGATTATCGTGTTGCCGTCCTGTGTGATATCAACAAATGACATGATGAAATCACTGTTCAAATGGTTATATTGGGGTGTTTATGAGGCATTTGTTGCCCTGCCTCTACCTCGGGTGCTGTGTCTCAGAATTTATTAATAATCAGACTCATCTATGTGGGAAAAGGAGGGGATACTTTCTTCAGCTCTTTCGCCTCCCTTTTCTCCTTTGGGCCAGATTCAACAACTTTTCATTATTTTGAATATCCTTGGGATGCTCAAGCCAGCCTGGTCCTATTGGTCCTGTCGCTGGGTCTCCTGAATGTGCTCCAGGTCTCGTTTAGGGTTTAACAGCTATTTCAGAGTCCCACCCAGAGATCTGGCCCAGGGCTGGATAGTCACGGGTGGCACAGCATGTGGGAGAATAAGGGCAGGTATCTAGAGAGCTTCTCACCTCTAGACCCTGATGAAGTGGCAGAATATTTGAAAGGAATTGGCTGTGGCTATTCCAGAGAGGCACAACTCACCGCACTGTGCTGGGCCCTGGCCAGTATCTACCAAACACTGCTCGATATTATGCAGCACCCTCAGGGGGACGAGATGGAAACCAGATTGACAGACACTGTGAAGGGGGCATGGACAAGGCGATTGGTAAAAAGACACAAGCCCTCAGCCTCTGGAGGTGACTCCTGTCAGGCGTGAGGGAAAGGTATCCCTTCGGTGAAGATGTCGTATTTCATCTAATCAAGTGGCCCACCATGGAGAGAGGTATCCAGTACCCGAGAGAATTAGCCATGCAGGAGATGATTCATTATGACCTGGACAACGAGCAGTTACCCACAGATCCTGATGAGGTCCAATGCACAAGGCCCATGTGTTGGAAGTTTGTATGGAGCGCAACATCATCATAAGCCAACTCATTGGCATTGATGGAATGGAAAAGCGAAGAGGGACTAACGGTGGATGAAGCGGCTGCCTGACTCTGGCAATACAAAGAAAGTCTCTCTTCCCCCTTCATCTCCACAGAGCTATGGAGAATTGCTAATGCACTCTTCTCAGTCCCTCTGGCAGCAGGGGGCAGGCCACAGTTTGCTTTCACCTGGAGAGGCTTCCAATGCCCCTGGAATTGACTGCCCTAGATCTGGAAACACAGCTCCACCATTGGCTGCGGGCTGATCCAGACTGCACTTGAACAGAGTGAAGCTCCAGAACACCATCAGTACACTGACGACACCTTTGTACGGGGCAACTCCATAGAAGAATTTTTTGAGAAAGGCAGGAAAATAATCCAAATCCCTATGGAAGTTGGTTTTGCCATAAAACAAAGTAAAGTCAAGAGACGTGTGCAGAAGATCCAGTTTTTAGGAATAAAATGGCAAGATGGACACCATCAGATCCCAAGGGATGTGATCAACAAAACAGCAGCTATGTCTCCACCAACTAGAAAAAAGGAAACACAAGCTTTCTTAGGTATTGTGGGTTTTTTGAGGATGCATACCCCAGATTACAGTCTGATTGTGAGCCCTCTGTACCAAGTGACCCAGAAGAAGAATGATTTTAAATTGGGGCCCTGATCAACAACAAGCTTTTGAACAAATTAAAGCAGAAATAGTCCATGAAGTAGCCCTGAAGTAGCCCTTGGGCCAGTCCAGGCAAGAGAAAATATTAAAAAAGCGCTCTAAACCACAGCCGGGGAGAACGGCCCCACCCGGAGCCTCTGGCAGAAAGCACCAGGGGAGACTCGCGGTCGACCCCTGGGATTCTGGAGTTGGGGATACAGAGGATCCGAAGCCCACTCTACTTCTACCAAAAAAGAGATATTGGCAGCGTATGAAGGGGTTCCAGCTGCTCCAGAAGTGGTTGGTAGAGAAGCACAGCTCCCCTTAGCACCTCGACTGCCGGTGCCGGGCTGGATGTTCAAAGAAAGGGTCCCTGCCACACATCATGCAACTGATGCCACGTGGAGAAAGTGGATTGCACTGATCACGCAGCTAACTCAAATGGGAAACCCCAGTCACCCAGGAACTCTGGGAGTGGTCATGGACTGGCCAGAAGGCAAGGATTTCTAATGTCACCAGGCGAAGAGGTGACACGTGTGGAAGAGGCCCCGCCGTAGAATAAACTACCAGAAAATGAGATGTGCCCTGTTCCCTGATGGGTCCTGCCGGATTGTGGGAAAGCATCGAAACTGGAAGGCTGCTGTGTGGAGTCCTACATGACAAGCTGCAGAAGCCACTGAAGGACAAGGTGAGCCGAGCCAGTTTGCGGAGGTGAACGCCATCCAGCTGGCCTCATACATTGCCTGAGAGAGAAATGGCCAGTACCTTATCTCTATACGGACTCATGGATGGTGGCAAATGCCCTGTGGGGGTGGTTACGGCAGTGGAAGCAGAGCAACTGGCAGCACAGAGGCAAACCCATCTGGGCTGCTGAACTGCAGCAAGATATTGCTGCCCGGATAGAGAATCTGGTTGTGAAAGTACGTCACGTAGATGCCCATGTACCCAAGAGCCAGGCCACTGAGGAACACCAGAACAAGTAGCAGGTGGATCCGGCTGCTAAGATTGCAGTGGCTCAGGTGGATCTGCAGTGGCAGCATAAGGGTGAATCACTCATAGCTCGATGGGCCCATGACTCCTCAGGCCATTAAGGAAGCGACGCCACATATAGATGTGCTCGCGACCAAGGGGTGGACTTGACCATGGACACTATTGCACAGGTCACCCATGAATGTGAGACATGAGTTGCAATCAAGCAAGCCAAGCAATCAAAGGCTCTAGGGTATGGAGGATGATGGCTGAAATACAAATAGGGGGAGGCCTGGCAGATCGATTCTATCACACTCTCACAAACCCGTCAAAGCAAGTGCCATGTGCTCACAGTGGTGGAAGCAACCACTGGATGGCTGGAAACCAGAGAGAACCGAGTCGGACAACGGGACTCATTTTCAAAACAGCCTCATTGACACCTGGACCAAAGAGCACGGCATTGAGTGGGCCTATCGCATCCTCCATCACACACCAGCCTCTGGGAAGATCGAACGGTACAATGGACTGTTAAAACCTGCACTGAGAGCAATGGGTGGTGGGACTTTAATGTGGATTTAATGTGGATACACATTTAGCAAAGGCCACCTGGCTAATTAACACCAGGGGATCTGCCAATTGAGATGGCCCTGCCCAATCAAACCTTCCACGTGCTGTGGAGGCAGATAAAGTCCCCGTAGTACACATGAAGAATATGTCAGGGAAGACCGTCGGGGTTAGTCCTGCCTGGGTCAAGGGCAAACCCATCCGTGGGACTGCTTTCGCTCAAGGACCTGGATGCACTTGGTGGGTGATGCGGAAGGACGGGGAAGTTCGATGTGTACCTCATGGGGACCTGATTTTGGTTAAGAATAGCCAATGAATGAAACTGTATGATGTTAATTGCTAGATGACCCTGCCGCTGTACACCCTCATTTCTATAACTGCTCTTGGTTGCACTACAGTAAGAATCACCCAAACTAATGACAGATGGACTCTGATGAAAAATCAAGTAAAGTTCAGCGGTGACAGCATCAGAGTTGACCTCAGCAGCTGGCACCCAGCAACTTCGTCAAGATCTACATCTTCAACCCATGGACCGTGGCCTTAAACATCAGCACCTACAGCTACGAAACGTCTCCCAGATCCTGGCACCAGCCATTCCCAAGGATGTCATGGCCTTTAGGGGGTTAGTTGAGATCTTGCACTCGCAGCTCCCCGCCTGCACCCACGGGCTCCTTCACCAGCTCCCTCTCCCCAAAGCCCCCAGCAGCCTCCCCCGCAGCCTGCACTGCCCACTCCACGGGTCGCCCTGAGTGGAGGACGGGGCCATGGCCAGCAGCAGGAATGGCAGCAGGGCAAGGAGGGCTTTGCTCGGGGCTTCGTCTCTTGTCATGGCCCAGGGGAAATGCAGGCAGGAGGAGAAGCAAAGCCCTGAGCGTGGGGAGGTTCAAAGGTTCAAGATTTTGCCTTTTGTGTCTCTGTGGCCTGATCCCGGCTCGTGCCCCATGAGTCCCTTCCCTTTCCCTCCAGCAGGAAGGGGAGCAGGTGTCCTGCTGCCTTGGTGGCAACACAGCAGGGGTCGGTCACCTCCGAGCTCAGGCGTTGCTGGGGACCCCTTTGCTGTTGAGAACCCCACTCTCCAGCAGTCCATGAACCCCACCGGTGCCCAGTGCCGTCCCCTGCGTCAGCAGGACCCCTCTGTGCACACGGACCCCCCTGCCCCCGGGTCGGCCGTGCCAGCACCCCCAGCCCCCTCCAGCCCCGGGAACCCCCAGCGAGCGGAAACCACAGCTCTGCAAACGCTGCGGGTGCCCAAGGAAACACAGAGAGAGCTTGGGTCTGAAAAACATACATACAACTCTTTATGAAGAACAAAACAACTTTCAACAACTGTTTACAACACAACAACAACTCTGTAAAACTATTAACAAAAAACCAACTCTCTAGAACTATTTAAAGTGCTTCCCCTTCATCGCTCCTCTTCCTCGCCATCGGTCCCCACAGCTCTGCTGGCCCTGGAAGCAAAGCAAGCGTCATTTGGCTAACGAGCCGCGCCTTGCCCAGCAGAGCTGGGGCTTCCCGAGCCAGCTCAGCGGCAGCAGCTGCTTGGGCTGGGGCTTGGCCCTGACGGGCATTCGATGGCCACAGCCCTGGGACACACTGGGGAGAGCGGGACTCTGCCGCTAGCACTGAGCCCCGGCTGGGCTCCGGCTTAGACTTGGGTGTCCCGGCCCCGAGAACCCGCTCCCGTCCCAAAGCGGATGGGGGCTGAGGGCAGCGTGGGGGGGGCGGTTTTGCTGCCAGGACAAGGGCACCGGGCGCCGTGTCCCTGCAGCGGGGACCTCTCAGCCCCAGCCTGGTGGCAGGACACCCTCCCTCCCTGCGGGCAGTAGGCAGCGAGCACGTGCCTGTGCTGCTGGAGACGGGTCTACATCCATTGCCTCCTCCTCATCATCCACCTCCATCTGCTCCTGCTCATCCTCATCGATCTCCATTGCCAGCTCCAGGTCGATCCACTCTTTTACACTTTTGGCAGCTGCCTCTGCAGACTCAAGGGCAACTTGGCACATCCTAAGCCCAAAGGCAAGCAGAAAAGTGCATTGGTCCTGCCCTGGCCAGCCAAGAGGACCCGTGGAACAGGAGTCTCAGCCCCCCTGCCCGTCTCACCACCCAGGGAGGGCCGTGGGGAGATGGGACCCCTGGGCATTTCCCCAGTAGGAGCTGGCTGGACCTGGGTGACTCCTTGGCCACCAGCACCCACCGGCAGTCGAGGGCCACCGCTTGCAGCTGGAGGAACCTGATCTTCTTCTCCTTCCTGAGTTTGGGGTGTGCCAAGCTCTTCTGGATCTACCGGAGCAGAGAGGGCAGGAGTAAGCGGCCCTGCTCCCTGCTCCGCGGGGCCCGGGCCCTGGTGCCTGGGTGCCCAGAAGCTCCTTACTCTGTGGAGTCAGCCTTTGGGCTCGACGCTGCTCTGGGGGCAGGGCTCGGCTCCCCCGGCTCCAGCCTGGAAAGGGGCAGAGGGGAGCACCTGGCTCAGGCTCCGGGCAGCACCTGGCTGCTTCTGGCAAGCATCCCTGCGGCACACCAGCCCGGGGTGCCCTGGGCTCCCCCAGGGACGTGTCCCCACACACGGGGCTGCTCCGTCCCAGCATGGCATGAGCAACCCAGAAGGGCTTCTGCCAGCCCCTGGCCTTGCAGGGCTGGGGGCAGAGGGCAAGCCCAGATCCCGGCCCCCCGCGCTGCCCAGAGCAGGGTCCCCACCCCATTGCACCCCATCCCTGCGGAGCCTTCTCTGTCCTGCCTGGGCAGTGGGGGGTGCCCAGCTCCATGGAGTGGGGCCGTACCTCTGCCAGGGCAAGCAACCTCTTCCTGAGGGCCTTCATGATTCCAAGAGTGCAAAAGAGAGGGAGGAAGGTGGCTTTGAGAGCAGGAGGGAAGGAAAGGGCTGGGTTATGCGTTCAAGGTGTCAGGAGCAGGGCAGAAGGGCTGTGGGGCACAGGGCAGAAGGGTGCATTGTGCCTGTCACCAAGCACTGGCAGTCGCAGATGGAACACGAGCCATGGCAACGGGATGCACAGCGGGGATGGAGACGAGCCCCCTTAAAGGGGGGGCAGCTCAATACATACACCCCCCAAAGTTAATAATCCCAACACATTTCACTTCCTTCCTGTCCTAAGCACTTCTTCCCAACCATCTCGTCGTGCCTGGCAGCCTCCACACCCCTCAGAAAAGCGTCTCTCCAGCTATTCCATGCAGAGCTGAAGCTCACCTCCCCTTTCTTGGACACCCCTTTCTGGTCTCTGCTCTCGCTCGTCATCTCTACAGCCCGTGGTGCTGACCAGTGCCCATGGACCTTTCCCGAGTGAGAAGTACATCATTGCAGGCCATTCTCTTTTGCAGGGCTACCTGGGATGTCTGTCCCCTCCCGCTCGAAGGCTGGAATAGCATCGCCCATCTCTGCCATGGCAGCAGACCTAGTTACGAGAGCTCTTGGCAATCCTGATGGATTATTGCCAGGGCAGGAATGCCCACGGGACCTGGTGGAAGCCAGTTTCCCAGATATTTAACAAGTGGGTTTTGCCCAGAGCGTTGCAGACTGTCTGCGGGACGCTGGGGCAAGTGGTGCCCGTCCTTCCCAAAGAGGTCTGGATGTACGGAAATGCCAAGGAAAAACCCAGCCCCTCCTCATGGACAAGCGCCAGCCCAGTCTCCAGGCAGCACCTGCCGGGCCTTCGAGCCCTTGAGGCTTCAGTGCGGGGCTCTGGTCAAGCTGCTTCCAGCTGGGTGTGGAAAGGCCTCCCCCATTTCATCAATCCCTGGCAATATTTCAGGGAAGCCTCCTCTGCCGCTGCCCAGTTTGACTGTGCGGCAGCTCCGATGCTGTGTCAGACGCTCACCTGGGGCTGCCCAGGAGGGTCCCAGGAGGTGACAGCCCATCTTTGCTGCTCACACCGCTGCTCACCTCCATCCCTGGCAGAGGGAACACATCCCGACGGCTCCGGCCACTTTCTGCACAAGCTGTTACCGCTTTCCTTTTGAAATGGGGAGTTTTCCAACTCTGCAGCCCCACGAGATGGGGGGTGATGGGCACAAGGACACTTTGGGGCTCTCTGTAGGGCTGCCCACATTCTCTGCATTCCTCGTCCAGTCAAACGGGTCCCCTTCTTGCTCTCTCATCTCAGGGAACACCAAACCCAGGAATTAGAGCTCTGCAACGGTTTCATGCCACAGTTGTTCCATCTGCAGGTTCTCAAGGGCCAGTCTTAATGGTTCTTTCAGCACAGAGACTTCACCTCATTATCCAAGTTCCACGGTGCCGTGACGTGTCCTGGCACTCAGGATGATCTGTTCCATAACCTTCCCAGGTACCGAGGTCAGACTGACAGGCCTGTAGTTCCCCGAACCCTCTTTGTTGCCCTTCCTCTGGATGGGCATCATGTTTGCAAACCTCCAGTCACCTGGGACTTCCCGTTTAGCCAGGACTGCTGGTAGATGATGGACAGTGGATTGGTGGGAACATCTGCCATCTCCCTCAGTACCCTCGGGTGGATCCCATCTGGCTCCATAGACATGTGTGTCGAAGTGCTGTGTTAGCTCACTCACCATTTCCCCTTGAATTATGGGGGATTTTTTATTGTCCTTAACATCCAAAGCCAGATTAAGTTCTAGTGGGGGTTTTGGCCTTTCTGATTTTCTCCCCACAGAGCCTCACAAGATCTTTGTAGTCCCCATGAGGTCCCTGCCCCTTCTTCCAATGGCCACAAACTCTCCTTTTCTCCCTGAGTTGTGACCAGAGCTCTCTGTTCAGCCAGGCTGGTCTGGTGAGAGAGGTGAGAGAGGGCAAGTGAGAGAAATCTCCTTGGGATGGTGGGGACTGTTCCTGGCGTCACACACAGCAATGTCAGGGCTCTGACAGGGCTGTTCAGAGACACAAGTCCTTCCCTGGCACAGGCAGAGGCCCTGCAGCAGACTGCAGCCCCTCAGCCCTGTGGGGTGTCTCCAGCTCTGCACCTCTCTGAGATGCCCCATGGCTGAGGAATGGACACAGGGACCTCAGTTCAAGGAAGCCCATCCCAGTGCTGCATCCAGGGAGTTTTCCAGGGGATGTTACCCTCAAAGCGAAGTGACCTCTAGACACTGTCTGTCCCACAGACCTTAGACGAACCCGCAGGAACAGCTGATGGTGTCTGTGCTCACTCAGGATAATCTCACCACACACACAATGTACATGCTGACATCTCATCCTGACAACGCAAACATGGACTTCTTTAGAGGGCCAACCAACCTCTCTGAGTTGGCATAAGAGGCCTGTTCCAGAAATGGTGGTTGTTACTGGCTGGGTATGTGGTGATTGCCCTGGAGCATCTTCCCTGGGGTGCCCAGCACAGACAGGCCCAGCGAAGAACCTGCTGCGTGGGTCCTTCAGGTCTTTCCCAGGAGTCCTGGCTGAGCAAGGAAACTGCTGCTTTCCCCAACCCTGCACACACACAGTTTAGCTGCACACTGGTGTTTTCATTTGCAGGGGCAATTCCCATGGCACGTTCTTGAGTGCAACTCTGGAAGAAGACCTAAGCCTTCATGCCCTGCCCTGAGGACATCCCCTGGTATGATGGAGGTGCTGTTCGGGAGTTCGGCTCTATCAGAGAAGAACCCAGTGGCTGTCCCTGCCAGTGCTTCCTGGGCTGCAGTGGTTCCTATGATCTGCAAGAGCACGCACAGCCTTAGAGCAAGGCGAGGGCTCAGAAGGAGAGCGTGGGTGAGAAAAGAGAATAAGTTGGGAAAGACCAAGCCTGGTGCTCCCTGACAGTGCTGCAGTGCTGGGACTCTTTCCCCTGCACCTCTGCTCACAGGCATTGCTCTGCACCTCCAGAGAAGGACTCAAAGGAAAGATCTTGAGCAAACAAGATGCTGCAAGTTTCTTTAATTTGTTTAATCATACAGTGAACATGGAGCCATCTTTACACAGTCTGTGCGTCCCTCAAATTACAAATTTGGACAAATGCACAATTAGAAACAGCACAAATAATGACATTCCTTTGTAGACAATATTATACAGAGTAAATCAATGTAAAAAACAACCCCAAACCCATGGCCAAATAAAAAAAAAACACAGAAGATGGGCTTGACATACAATGAAACACGTAATGAGGGATTTGCAGAAAAAGAAATTTTACTGCCTCTGAAAATCCATCTGGCAGCACAGAGTACATGGGGAGAGTGAAAAAAGGGAGTTTTGAGAAGGCTTTTTTTTTTTAAATCCCCCCCGAATGAGACTGTCCCCTCATCCTGCAGAGAAAATTGCTACGAAGGTTTTGGAGACACTGGAGGCGGCCATGCAGATCTGAGAATGAGGCATTTATTTTATATATAGATATTTTTTTTTTTTTTTAAAGGAGAAATGGTTAAAATAAATAATAAAAGAATGCCTTTTCTGAAATAAAAGCATGGGCAGCACTGGGGTGCATTGGGGAGGTGTGATTTTGGAGGGGGTGTCCTGGGGGGGGTCTCCAAATGAGGAGGTTGGATCATGGAGGCTTCGTGAGTCTTAGGGGAAAGGAGAGGGCACCCCAAATCCCCATGGAGATTTATTTTAGGGGGCTCCCCCCATCAGCTTGTGGGAAGCAGAATGTGGGACCCACCCCCGAGTTTGGGGGGTACACTCTGTTTTTCTAGCAGACTCAGCTGAGGCAACACTCAGCTCCCAGAGGGGCTCAGTAAACCCCAAAATTGGGACCGAGGGGGGCTCAGCTGGGGAGGGGGGGGCAGAGAGGTGGGTGCACCCCCATTACTTAGGGCACCACTGATTATTCAGGGCACACTGTTTCCACCTGCCAGCCTTCCCTATCCCCTACAGGGCAGCCCATGTCCCCCTGACACCAAATAAGCCCCCCCCAAACCTGCAGAGCACCCCACATCCCCACCACCCCACCCCAGGGCCCCCCTGCTCCCCAAAACCCCTTTTATGCCCCCAGAATACAACAGTGTCCGCCTGTGAGAAACACTGGCTCACGATTAGAATTTCATAGAGAACAAAGTCGACGAAGCAAAGATAAAAAAGTTAAAAATTTATTACACGAAACAGCGCTGAATCGGGTGCATCTCAAAGCAGAGGCACACCCCCTCTTTCCAGTTCTCAGGTTCTTCTACCTTATCCCGGCTGCTTAAGTTTCTGTCTCTCTTCTCATCAGTTGAGAAGTTGGAGCTCACATTCTTCCCGACCGCCTAATCCAGTACAGGTGCAGTTCACCTCTTTTCACCGTGTAAGGCATAAACACACCCACGCCAAGGAATCCTTATCCTAAACACGCCCTTGATTAGGCTAAATGCTATTTCACGGTCTTTGCCGCCATCTACTGTCCGTTGTTAGTAACTACAGGCACTCTGGTGGTCGTTTACTTCATCAGGTGGTCGTATCCTCCTCTTCATCAGGTGTCCTCTAAATGAACTCGGCCTACTTGGCAGCCTTCACAGCCCCCTTGGCAGATTTACCGTCCAAGACTGCTTTCTTTGGTCTCAATGTTACTCCCCTGTCTTTTGGGTTCCTGCGTTGAAGGTTACATTCCAATCTGTTTCTCTTTACTTAGATTTCGTTCTGCAAAACCAGGAACCCTTGTGTGGAATAATTCCTAAAATATAATTTTTATTAAAAATTTTTTGCATTGGTCACACATTAAGGAAAGGTATAAAATGGAAACCTTTCCAGGGTGGAACACAGCAGCAGCTGGTATGCGAGGAAGCCGCTACATCGCTGACTCCCTGAACAATATCGCTTGCAAAAGCAGCACGGAGGATGTGGTGGAGTGAAGATTCCACGGCCCGGCCAAGCTCTGTGATTACACAGCAGAATGGGAACAAGGTGATCCTGTGGAAGTGATAAGCGGCATGCTTGCTACCCTGAGCCAACAGTCTGCCAAATTTTGATGAAATGCTGTCATTTGTGCAAACTTTGCTCATTATAATGTCATTATAATACCAAAACACACCTCCAGCCCAAAGGCTGCCCGCCTCCAAGGTGCAACCACTCCTCCTTGAGTCTGCGCCCTGAATTTTTCATAAACTATACCTTTAAAATGCGAGGCGACGGAATTCTACATCAATTGTAATAAACGTATTTATGACTAGAGTCATTCAAACTCCACATTGAAGGTAAAAAATAATATAAAAATAGCCCAAGAAAGGGGGGTTGCTAGGGAAGACACCATCGTAAAGAAGTCAGGGAGGAGCCCATCACGGACTGCCTCTGACTCCCGGGACCAGTCGACGGGCTGAGCCTTTCTTCCCCCCATAGGGACGCCTGTGGGTAAGACTTAGACTATATCGAGTACTTCCTCGGGAAGCTTAGAAATCTCTCTAGAGGGTTACCTGTGACATTTAGAGCCAGGCTGTATTGTTTGGAACTTTGTCGCGCGCTTTGTACCATTAACATTTTTTCTTTTACTTGCACGTGCTTCGCAGACAGTGTACTTATCACCGGCAAAGCGTAAGAACCTTTCTATCTGTTGCTTAAATAAACTGCACTGCTTAAGTAGCTAGCCGTTTGGGTTTCTCACTGAATGCGACCAAACACTAAAGTGTGGCCGTGCTCGTTCGTGAGCACGACTAGACTGAAGGAGCAGTCCACTATTAGTGTATCCGGAATCGTGACAGTTTAATATATCAAACGCGACTGGGCTGATAGTGGTGCATTGGGCATCACTCAGAATTTAAACCCAGCCGCCCCTAGCCTCCCACCTCGGTGAGGAGTGTTAGGACGCAAGGGGGTTTATTTTCGGCCAAAACTATTTTGCCTCTTCATGCAACACCTTGACAGACCAAGGGCGTTTCTGAAGATTAATTGGGTACAATTTATTAGACTCTACTGTGACAGTAATTACTAAAGTTCCCTTGTTAGTATATACATACTAACAAGAACCTATCAATTAGCTGAAGCAAAACTTAGCTCATCTCTCACACACCCTAAGGTGTCCGCCTTCCCCCTCACAGCGGCTTTGGCTGTGCAGGCGGGTGGTGAAATCCTCCCTGGGGTTGTGGGGCACAGCTGTCCCCCTCGTCCCATACCCCAGGGCCTGGCTGAGGGGAGTTCGCCCCCTCAGCTGCGGCTGCCATTTGATCGCCTCTTCCTCCCTCCGAGGGAAGGGCTCTGGTGGCGCCTTACGAGGGGCGGGGTCAGCACGGGTGCTTCAAATCCCTTTCTTTTGGTAAAACCGGATATTTCGGGTGGTTTGGGGTGTTTCTGTCTTGTTTTTAATGGTCCAAGCCATTTTGTGGCCCTGAGGAGAAAGGGGGCAGGGGCGCTTTTCCCGCCTTTTTTGCCACCTTGGCAGGAGCGAGGGGGCGGGGCGAGTGCAGCCGCTGGCCCAATGGCGGCACAAAGAGGGGGCGGTGGGCGGGATGAGAGCAGTGGGCGGGCCAATGGGCAGCAGAGTTTGCCGGGGTAGGCGGTGCTGCCGCGAGCGCGTGGGCAGAAGGGGGGTGCGCGCAGGCGCTGTCTGAAGGGCAGGTGGTGAGGGTGGTGCTGCCAGGTGGTTTTAGGGGGTGCCGGGGGGGGTCTGTGGCCCGGTTGAAGCAGGGAAAAGCGAGGAGGGGATGCGAGAGGGGGCGATGGGGATGTTGGGGTGAGGGTCACCACATTTACATCCTCACCAGCGACCTGTCCCCCACCAAGGGGGAGAACTTGTGATAGTGGGGGTCTTTTTCCCCCCGGGGGCCACTTTGGGGGGGAAGGGGGAAGACCCCATTAGAGCTTCCCCCTCCCCATTCAGGGGAATTTCCACCCACCCCCGCCCCCTCAGATCCAAGGGAAGGACCCCACGTTCTGGACTAGTCAATACAATGAGTCTGAGGTCACCCTCTAATTCCCCCACCTCTAAAATAGAGTCCCTTTTGGAGTGTGGCCCCACAATCTCCAGGCTCAGCGCTTCATTAAGGCAAGGTTTAATTGGGAAGGGAGAGGCTTAATTTGGGGAGGCCCCCAAAATTAAGGTCCCCTCCCAACTTCTCAGTAATGCTTGGGGACAGTGACCAGGGCTTTGGCCGGGGGGCGGCTGATGTCGACGTTCTGCTGGGCAGAATGGGGTTCTGGTGGAGGTTCCCCAAAATCTACTGCTCCCCCTCCCCTTCATTTCAGGGGGGTTTAATGAGATCTGCCCCCTCTTTTGGGGTTTTTTTGGGGGGGTTCCCCCTTACCTGGGGCCGCTCGCAGTGGGTGTCCACTGCCTCCCCCTCATACCCTGGTTCACCGGGAGGCAACCGGGTTTTGGGAGGGGGGGGGCAGCCCCCTTTTTGGGGGAGGGTGTCCCCATTTTGGGGGGCACACACGGGGAGGGGACAATGCTTTTTTCAGGAAGATTGTCCCCTTTTCGGGGGGGAGACAGGGTGGGCACTCCTATGGGGTGGGGCAATCCCTGGCCACGCCCTCCCTTTAAATGAAGGGGGGCTCCTGGGGCTGTGGCTTGGCCCCTTGGCTCCACCCCATTGGGGTGTAGCCCGCGCCATTAGCCCCACCCTCGTGGCCCCACCCCTTTGTGGGGGTGGCCTCCTAGCTCTTGTGGGCGGGGCTCACTGCCTTAGGGCCTTGTGCGAGAGGCATAGCTGTGGGCGGGGCTTGTTTCCCCTGGCTCCACCCCTTTGTGTCCACGCCTCACCTGGGGGTGTGGCTTCCTCCCTTAGCCACGCCCCTTTGCTTCAGCTCCACCCCTTCTCCCTTAGCTCTTCCCCTTTGTCCCCGCCCATCGTAGCCCTTGGGGGTGTGGCTTCTTCCCTTAGCACCACCCCCAGGGTGTTCCCTGTGGGTGTGACCTCCCTTGGCCCCACCCCCTCCCTGTGGCTCCACCCCTGCCTGAGGCTTCCTGGGGGGAGTTGCCTGCTCTTAGCCCCACCCCTGCCTGAGGTGATTGGGGGTGTGGCCTCCCTTGGCTCTGCCCCTGCCCATAGCCCACCCCCTACCTTGTGTAAGCGGTGGGTGTGACCTCCCTAAGCCCCACCCCCTTTTCCTACCCCCACCCTTCTAGGGGTAACTCACACTGGTGGGCGTGGCCTTGGCCTTTAGCTCCACCTCCTCTCTGAGTCTGTGGGCGTGGCCTCGAAGAGCCCCACCCCCTTTCCCCAAGCCCTGCCCTTACCTGGGGTGACTGGTGGGTGTGGCCTCCATTCTTAGCCCCACCTCCTTTTCCTTAGCCCCACCCCTACCTGATCTGCTGGGTGGGTGTGGCCTCAGCCCCTGCCCCAGCCCTGCCCACTGCCCTTGGCTCCGCCCTTCCCACCACCCTCCCTGCGCCCCCCGCCCCCAGCCTGTCCCTGCTTGATCCCACCTCAGGGACGTGTCCTGCTGTCCCCGAGGGGAGACCCCTGTGTCCCCCTCGATGCGGGTTGAGCTTCACTTGCTGGGGGAGGGTGTCTGCATGGGTTTTCTTGGGGAGGTGGGCACGACTTTTGGGGGACACCCCTCCCCCCAAGGTTCTCACCTCGGTGTCACTTCTCCCCACAGGGTTTCACCTTGATATTCGCCTCGATGATGGCGGGGTCGATGCAGATGGACTCCATGCAGAGAACCTGGATGGGGGGAAGAAGGGGGTCACCAAAGCCCCCTCCCCCCCTACTGTGAGCACCCCCAAAGCAGTGCTGCTGCCTCCCTGTGCTCTGAACACCCCCAAAGCAGTGCCACCACCACCCTGTGCTCTGAAAGCCTGGCCCCTTGGGTGTGGGAACTATCTCTGTCCCTTGGCTATTTTTGAGCCTGGCCCTGGGGAGAGGGAGGAAAGGTGGTTTTGAGGAAGAACAGGTGGTTTTGAGGATGAAGTTGCCAAGAGGAAACCAAGCCAGGAGGATGAAACCACCAACAACCTTTTCAGCTTCACATTGCCAGAGGACATTTCCTTCACTCTACGTCTTTTTCGTTCTATTTCTCCTGACTTTATTTTTTTAAAAATGTTCTCAAAATTGCCGTCATACCAGGGACAACAATCTTCAAAAAGCAAATTTTGGGGTTTTGTGCAGAGCTCAGGGACCCAAAGCTCTCCCTGCGCTGGACTGTCCGTGTCACCTTGATCTCCTGTCACTGAGAGAGTCCTGCTGGGAGGTGCTGATGGCAGAAGAGGGTAAAAACCTTCGGTGAAACACCCAGCTCCTCCACAAAACACATTTCTTTGCGAGAGTGCCGAGGAAGGCGCTCTGTTCTGAGGAATGACTGTGTTTCTCCTGTCGTTGTCCCCCTGTCCCCTGCCCCATGGGGTCTCCTTTCACCCACACTGGTCAGGCCCTGTTTCTTCCTGGGGTTTGAGGAATGTTATCCCTGAAGATCCAGGAGAGACTCAGCCCCTTTTGCCTCTGGGACTGTCCCAGCATCTCCTCAGCAAGGTGGGATTGGCTCTCCTGCAGTCCTGTGTGATGAGTCTGCCAGTTCTCCTGTTTCTCCACCCTCTGCCCAGACCCAGAGGGACATGGACAGGATTGAGGTGGCTCCTGTGAACCTCATGAAGTTCCACCAGGCCAAGTGCGAGGTCCTGACCCTGGGTCACAGCAGTCCCAAGCACAAATCCAGGCTGGGTGGAGAGAAGCCCTGAGGAGAAGGACGTAGGGGTGTTGGTGGGTGAGAAGCTCCACACGAGCCAACAACATGCGCTGGCAGCCCAGAAACCCCCCGCACCCTGGGCTGCATCCCCAACAGCATGGCCAGCAGGGCGAGGAGGGGAATCTGCCCCTCGGCTCTGGGGAGACCGCCCCCCTCCCAGTGCTGCCTCCAGCTCTGGGGCCACCAACATCAGAAGGACACGGAGCTGTTGGAGTGGGGCCAGAGGAGGCCACGGAGATGCTGGGAGGGCTGGAGCCCCTCTGCTGTGAGGACAGGCTGAGAGAGTTGGGGGGGTTCAGCCTGGAGAAGAGAAGGCTCCAGGGAGACCTTCAAGCCCCTTCCAGTCCCTAAAGGGGCTCCAGGAAAGTGTGACCTGGAGGAGGAACAACGTCTTTTTTCAGGCCCTTGGAGGAGAATGTGGCATCTTTGTCCTCGACAGTGCCCTTCATCGACCCTGCTCCTGGATAATCTTGTCAGCTGTGCTCCGAAGCCTCTCCCTCCTCGTGGCCACGAGCTGAGCCCCGGGCTTGGGGAGAAGAGGGAGCTCTGGCAGCGCTGCAGCAGACGCCACAACGGCCCTGGAGAGTGCTCTTTTTGGGGGGAAAATTCTCTCTGTGATTGCACCGTTGGGCAAAAGCCCCTCCTCCAGGTCAGGGCAGGCGCATCCCGGGATGCACGGACCTGTGGGATCCCACCCTCGGTGGGGCAGCACTGGTTTGAGCGTCTCCCTTTTCCCTCAGCCTTGTGACTTGTGATTCCATTGGGAGCGGAGACAGTTTGAGGTTGCCCAGTCCCCAGGAGAGGTGGCCAAAGGCTCCCCCGTCTCCTGTTGGGCCTCTCCGGCCTCAGCACAGGGAGGAGGTGAGAGACGCGTCGCTGCCTCTCAATGGAGATTGCGCTGACTCAGACGGATGGGATGGTTTTGAAGTTTGCAGCCATCATGGGGTGGGTGTTGGCCACCTGGCTACTGCCATACGTCCTTCCCGCTGGCATCAGGCAGCGGATGGATCCCTCTTTGGATTCGGTGGGAGACAACATCCCAAAGGGGCTGAAACCCACGGAGGAGCCAGGAGATGGGCCAGGTGCCCCCCAGAGTGGCCCGTGGCCACTGATGGGCTTTTCTTCCCCTTGGATCTCCCCGTGGGGCTGGAAGGAGCCCGGGAGGCTGGGGACGGCCTGGCCAAGAGCAGGGAGAAAGCGCTGGCCAGGAGGACATTCTTTGGCTGGTGGCCACGTGCCCAGCTCCAGCCTAGAGCGCAGCTGGGCACTGTGTTTCCAGGGCTGGGCTAGTGCTGGCCAGACCGGCTGGGCCCTTTGGCCCTCTGTCCCCTGGGCTGGCTAGTACTGGCCAGCCTGGCTGGGCCCTTTCAACTGTGTCCCCGCAGCTGGGCTAGCACCGGCCAGGCCCTTTGGCCCTGCATCTTCAGGGCCGGGCTAGCGCCAGCCAGACTGGCTGGGCCCTTTGGCCCCATGGCTTGGGGCTTTTTCCTCTGGTTTGCCCCTTCTGTGGGCAGAGACAGGGGCCACTGTGCCCCAGGTACGAGGGGTTCTGCGTGGTCACTGGCGCCTGTGCTCTGGGCCAATGGGGACGGTGTTTGGGCCATCAGCGGGAGGGGGAGAAACAGCCCCTCGTAAGACAGAGGCCAGAGGCAATGGGGGAGGACAAGGCTGGCTACCGGCCCTGTGCCCCAGCTCGCCCACTCTCTGCCCTTGCCCAGAGGCCCTCCTGAAGCTGAAGGAAGGAGCTCCTGAGGAAGAGGAGGCTCCTGAGGAAGAGGAGGCTCCTGAGGCCTCCACAGCCCACATTGAGGAGGCACCGCCTTCAGCCTCGGAGGGGAGGTGAAGAGGCTGGGGGGGGTCGGGAGGGATCTCCTGGGGTACGGCACGAAGCCTTTCCCGCGTGCCTCCCGCTCCTGGCTGTGGTCTCCCTGTCTGTCAGCACTGGGTTATTGGCTCACCTGCAGCCGCCCCTCCATCTCCTCCCCTAGTCAACATCTGGTGGTGGCCTTGCTGGACTCGGAGGTGCCTCCAGAGGGAACCCCCTCATCTACAGCATGAGGAACCAGGAAATCAGGGGTGCCCTAGGGAAACTATTGGAATATTCACTACTTCAGATTAATAAGGCTCCCATGATCCCATTAAGGCTCTCGTTAAAGCCAGGACTATTCTTTCTATGTCTCTTCTTTTTTTTTTTTTACCCTGTTCTAGACCTGTGATATTGTTCTTGGCCTCCTGCCTCCTTTTTCCATGACCCAAGCACCTGATGTGCCTGTGGATACAGGCTTCCCCTTTAGATCAGCTCAATAAAGAATCCAGCAGAAAATGATTAGTCCCGTCTCTTCACACCTCCTTGGGAGCTGGGCCAGTGTTTAGAAAAAAGCATTTAGAAAAAAGTACTTCAATTTACTTGTATTTCTAAATCTGAAAGACAATTACAGACACAGGTAAAAGCAAAGAATGCCTTTCAAGAAGCAGTCAGCATGAGAATTCTTTAAAGAGGGCTCTGCACTTCTGTTGTTACATCAAAGGCATACTTGGTACAAAATACTCCAGCAGCACATATCGAAGTTTGCAGCATCATAATTTTTAAATTACCACCACCGGTTTGTATTTTAAACGAGTTATGTTCATATTCAGCGCCCCATTCTGTGGAGCAAAAAACAGATCCCTCCGACGACACTGTGGACCCTGACAACAGCTCAGAGAACATTCTCATGCTGGTCAGCAAGAAACCGTGGGAAGAGTAAAATCTGCAGATAGACAGCGTATAATCTCTTGAGAAGGAAACACCTCCGAGAGAACTGTGAATAGAGAACTGTCTCTTTGTGCTGTGTAGCAAACTTGTAGCTTAACAGTTAGGAAACTTATACAAGACGCATGAACAGTGAACAATTACTGACTTGTGGCAACGGGCTATAAATAGCACCTGAATCTTGTAATAAAGGTCTTCGCTTCACCCTCCGGCGGAGTCCGTGCCCTTTATTGCCACAAATGGTGCCCCATGTGAGGAGCGATAACCGAGTTGAAAGAGACTGGCCGGCGGCAAGCCCCACGGAACTGAAGTGCTGCTGAAAGGAAGCAGGAGCCGGCTTAAATCATCTCTTCTGGGAGAGAGAGGTGAGCCGTGGGCGACTATGGGGAATAATGCTTCTAGTGAAGAAAAATCGGTGCTTAATTTGATGGAGGGACTTTTACAAAAACATGATGTTACAGTCGACCCGCATTTGTTAAAACAACTCTTGAAATGGGTGTCTGTGATGTGCCCAGGGCTAGACGCTGCTTCCATTTTCACAACAAAGGTATGGGATGAAGCTGGTGTGGAACTCTGGGACAGAGCCACACGTTCGGACAAGTTGGCGGGGGAGCTTTTAACTCCTTGGAGAAAGATCCTAGAAATGCTTAAAAACCAGGAAGACGCTAGACACACAGAGGGAGGTGAGCACTGTGGTCCAAAAGCGGAGTTGCCCACTCCCGTGGCTACTTTGTTGAGTCCAGACCCGGAATAACAGCCTGAGGACTCTTTTGGCCCAGGAGGAGTTGATCCCGATGAAGCACCCAATCTGTTCCCCCCGACGCACACGATAATTGGAGAAAAGTTCGGCAGGAAGCATTAGCAGCTGGGGAATTGGCCATAGAAGAAAAAATTGTTGCACCGGTAATTTATGAATCTAATCAGGTCCTGAAATGGGAAGGTCTGAGTTTTAGTATTATTAAGGAACTCCGGAAGGGAGGTTTGATTATGGTTTGTCATTGCCGTACTCTACCTCTTTATTAGGGTCTATTATGAAACCATACACTCTGACCCCCCATGATTGTAAAACTCTTGCGCAGCTTATCCTCACTGGTACACAGTTCACTTTATGGGAGGCTGCGTGGAGCCGTCTTTTAGAAATGCAGTGCCTGGAATACATGGAGCGGGGCCCACGCGACCCTGCTTTTGCCATGATGATGGAACATCTAACGGGGACGGGTAACTTCCAACCACCCCATCGTCAAGCTCGAGAAATACCGCGAGGTGGGCTCGATGATGTTCAAAATCTGGCCTATCGAGCTTTCTTAGAAGTCCCTGATGTGGGAAAACCGCGCAAGTCCTTTACGGAAATCAAACAAGGCGCAAAAGAGTCTTACGTGAGTTTTATAGATCGACTGCGAGAAAGCTTAGATAAGCAAGAACCCAATGAGCAAGCCCGAAATATTATCTTGCTAAAATTGGCAGCGGAAAATGCTAATACAAACTGTCAGCGTGTATCGCGTCCTTCAGAAAACCCTAACCTCGTTCAAATGATAGAAGCATGTACCCGGATAGGATCACTGGAGCATAAGTTTGAAGCTATGGCAGCAGCTCTTGCTACAACGACAGTTGGCAATCAAACATGCTTTGGCTGTGGGCAGCCAGGGCACTTTAAGAAACATTGCCATAATGCATAAAAGGCTAAGCTTCCAAATATCTGTCCGCGATGTAAGAAGGGTAGGCACGACGCGAGCCAATGCCGCTCAAAACATGATAAGGGCGGCAAGCCGTTATCGGGAAACCGCCAGCGGAGCGCGCCTGCCTGGAACCGCGCCAGGACACAAGCAGCTCCAGGATCATCGCCTCTTCAAACCCTTCCAGCCTGTGTGCAAGAACCTGCGGCAGTGCCGGAGTGGACCTGGCAGCCGCCGAACCAGTAACTCTTACAGATTCTTCCGTCTCCCTGACACCTACTGGTGTCCATGGGCCATTAGGAGGGGGTAAAAGTGCCTTGCTTTTAGGCCGATCCTCCACCACACTGCAAGGTCTGTTTGCTCTCCCTGGTGTCATCGACTCGGACTATACGGGAGAAATAAAAATCATGGCCTGGACTCCGACACCACCATGTACCGTCCCCCAGACTGCTCGCATTGCGCAGCTTGTTTACTTTGTTGCTTGTCCCCCTAACGCCTGTCAGAAAGACAGGGGAGACTCGGGGTTTGGTTCCACCGGGCATCCGCAGATTTTGTGGACACAACCTGTTACTACCGGTCGACCGATGATGAAATGTAAATTGTCGTTGCAGCAAAAAGGCCATATCTGTTTAGATTAGATGGGATTTTAGACACGGGAGCTGATGTCACAGTCATTTCAAGGGATCGATGGCCTACAGACTGGCCATTAACTCAAATGAGTAAAGCGTTAATGGGCCTAGCTGGACATGCCATACCCTTTCAGAGCAAACATTTAATTCAAATTGAAGGTCTTGGAGGCCGTGTGGCCTCGGTTCGCCCCTTTGTGCTCGCCACACCTATCACCTTATGGGGTCGTGATTGTATGAGTCAGTGGGAAGTAAATATTGGGTCAATTTTTTCTTGGGGGCTGCTGCAGCGCAACCCACCTTAAGACTTACATGGAAAACTAACAATCCTATCTGGGTGGAGCAGTGGCCCCTGGCTAGTGCAAAGTTGCGCCACCTTAATGAATTAGGGGGAGAACAATTAAAGGAGGGACACATTGTTCCAACTACTAGTCCCTGGAATTCACCTGTTTTTGTTATTCAGAAAAAGAGACTGGGAAATGGCGTTTATTGCATGATCTGCGCAGAGTAAATGATGCGATGGACGACATGGGCACACTACAACCCGGTATGCCATCACCCACCATGATCCCCCAAAATTGGTGCCTCACCATTATCGATTTGAAAGATCGTTTTTTCACTATTCCCCTACACCCAGACGATGCACCAAAATTCGCATTCTCGGTGCCGTCACTTAACGTAAGTGAACCTTACAGGTGCCATCATTGGACAGTCCTTCCTCAAGGGATGAAAAATAGTCCCACTACATGCCAGCGGTTTGTAGCTCAAGCCCTGTCTCCTGTCAGAAAAGCCTCTCCTGATGTTGTACTTTATCATTATATGGATGATACCCTTGTTGCGACGCAAGCTCAACAGACTATGCAGGATGTGCTTATGATGTTATATCAGCAAGTGCAAACTGCAGGGTTACAGATAGCCCCTGAAAAATCACAACAAACAGCACCCTGGAATTATTTAGGGTGGCGAATTGTGGAACAAAAGATTGTTCCGCAACAGGTAAAGTTGCTAGTAACTGCGAAAACCTTAAACGATCTGCAGAAGCTCCTGGGAGCAATAAATTGGATTCGTCCACCGTTAGGTATGCCAAATCATGAACTGAGCCCCCTGTTCTCTCTTCTTAAGGGAGACCCGGCACTTTTGTCACCAAGAACTCTGACTTTAGAGGCCCAAGCCGCCTTAGAAAAAGTCTCCAGAGCTATAGAGAATCGCCAGGCAAACAGAATATACCCAGAGGTGTCCTTTCAATTGCTCATAAAAAATCCCACTTCACAGCCATACGCCTTAATTTTTCAATGGGATGAGAATCAACCGGACCCTCTGGCCATTATCGAATTGGTTTTCCTCCCACACCAACTACAGAAAAGGTTGTAACCCGACCGGAGTGTTTTGCCATGCTAATAATAAAGGCCAGACAGCGTCTGTTGGCTCTACCAGGACAGGAGTTCTCTCGCATTATTTTGCCCACAGATACTCAGGTATTACAATGGCTTCTTCAAACTTCAGCCCTTTTCCAGTCAGCAACAATGGAATTTCCAGGAGAATTAAGCATACATAGCCCGAGCCATAAGCTGCTCCAGCAAGACTTTATGCTTTATGAACTCCCGAAAGTTAGTCGTGTGCCTCTGCAGGCTATAACTGTTTTTACAGATGGCTCTGGCAAAACTGGCCGATCTGTTATAGTACGGCAAAACCCTGAAACGAAAACTTGGGTTTCTGATATCTGTCGGGTTGAAGGCTCTCCACAGATTGTTGAACTTGCCGCTGTGGTTCGAGTTTTTCAAAAATGGAAAACCCCTGTAAATATAATTACTGACTCTGCCTATGTAGCCGGGATAGTGCCACGCTTAGAAAATGCTTGCTTGAAAGAAACTTCTAACCCATTGTTATATTCATTCATAGATTCATAGATTGGTCCAGGCCGCAAGGGACCTCCAAAGGTCATCTAGTCCAACCTCCCCGCAGTCAGCAGGGACACCCCCAACTAGACGAGGTTGCCCAGGGCCTCGTTGAGCTTCACCTTGAATATCTCAAGGGAAGGGGCCTCAGCCACCTCCCCGGGCAACCTGTTCCAGTGTTCCACCACCCTCATGGTAAAGAACTTTTTCCTAATATCCAATCTAAATCTCCCCTTCTCCAACTTAAAACCATTGCCCCTCGTCCTGTCACTGCAGGCCTCTGGAAACAGACTCTCCCCAGCCTTCCTGTAGGCCCCCCTCAGGTACTGGAAGGCCGCTCTTAGGTCTCCCCGGAGCCTCCTCTTCTCCAGGCTGAACAACCCCAGCTCCCTCAGCCTGTCCTCATAGCAGAGGTGCTCCAACCCCCTGATCATTTTAGTGGCCCTCCTCCGGACTCGCTCCATCAGGTCCATGTCCTTCCTATATTGAGGGCTCCAGACCTGCACACAGTACTCCAGGTGAGGTCTCACCAGAGCAGAGCAAAGTGGCAGAATCACCTCTCCGGATCTGCTGGCAACACGTCTTTTGATGCAGCCCAGGATGTGATTGGCCTTCTGGGCTGCAAGTGCACGTTGCCTGCTCGTGTCCAGCTTCTCGTCCATCAGCACCCCCAAGCCCCTTTCCTCAGGGCTGCTTTCTAATGCCTCATCCCCCAGTCTGTATTTATACCGAGGATTGTTTCAGCCCAGGTGCGGGACCCTGCACTTGCTTTTGTTGAACCTCATGAGGTTCACCTGGGCCCACCTCTTCCAGCCTGTCCAGGTCCCTCTGAATGACATCCCGTCCCTCTGGTGTATCGACAACACCACACAGCTTGGTGTCATCTGCAAACTTGCTGATGGTGCTCTCAATCCCTCTGTCTATGTCGTTGATAAAAATGTTAAACAGTACTGGTCCCAGCACAAACCCTTGAGGGACACCACTCGTCACATTGTTATGGCAATTGTTATGCTTGCTAAATGATAGAAAATATCCTTATTTTATCATGCACATTCGCGCGCATACCACACTTCCAGGACTGCTGATAGAAGGAAATGGCCATGCGGACGCTTTGACTCTTGCGGCGTAAATAACACCGCAAGCAGTCGAACAGGTGCGTCTTTCCCATGTCTTCTTCCACCAAAATGCAAGGGCGCTACAGAAGACATTCTCCCTCACATCCTCACAGGCAAGAAACATCGTTGCTGCTTGCCCCCATTGTCAGTGCTTTCACCCCTCTCCACCAGCTGCGGGAGTTAACCCCAGAGGTCTCACAGCTCTGGAGCTGTGGCAGGCAGACGTGACTCATTTCCCCGAGTTCGGTCGTCTGAAATATATCCGTGTCTCTGTGGATACATTTTCTGGGGCTATACGTGCCACTTGTCATACTGGGGAAAAGGCCCGAGACGTTATTAAACATTTTTTGCTTGCCTTCGCAGCCCTTGGCGTCCCACGTGCAGTAAAGACAGATAATGGTGTACATATCTCAAAGACTGAAATTCTTTTTCCAAGACTGGGGCGTCAAACACACCACTGGTATTCCTCACTCTCCGACAGGTCAAGCCATCGTCGAACGATCTCATAGCACCTTGAAGCGCTTGCTAACTAAACAAAAAGGGGGAATTGCGGACACAGCAATGTCTCCACAAGAATGCCTAGCTAAAGCCCTATATGTATTTAATTTTTTTAATTTATCTGTTAATATGGAATCTGCAATCAGTCGCCATTGCGCGTCCTTACGGGCAGGCAGGGACCTTGTAGAAGGTGAAGCGCAGGTGTTAATTTGTAATCTTGAGTCTGGGGCTATAGAAGGTCCATTTCCGTTGATAACCTGGGGGAGAGGGTATGCTTGTGTTTCCACAGGTAACGGACCATGGTGGATTCCAGCAAGGTGTGTTCGTCCATACTGACAACATTCGGATCGGAAGGATTGAATGAGCCTGCTCTCCTGGTTCAAGTCATCTGCTCTGCATAATCAAGAGAGATCCCAGCTACGAGAAATTGAGTATAGCGCATTCATGGAAAAAGCAGGCATAATCATAGCCTCATTATTATTATTAGGTGAAACTCAAGGGTTGTTGCCCCCATTATCTAAAGATAACATTTGGCTAAGCTTAGCAAAAACCTTGAACCGAGACACGCTGTGTCTGTCACTGGCCCAACCTCAGAACCCTTTTCACACACATCTAGTAGGCCTACCATTAGATAACGCCTCAGCTGTAGTAGCAGAAGCAAGGGGACAGTTTCCAAAAGTTGGCTGTAACGCATCTACCACCCCTTGTCTGGAAATGGGATCCATGCAATTGATTGGGACGACAGGTTGCCCAGACTGGCCCTTGAGCCACAAGAAATTGGTATTCTTGGTTCGGTAAAGATGAATGCTTGTGTGTATTCTAACTTTACCAAGTACTCTCGCAATGAAATCTATGTTCAGGATGTATCACGCTTGGATCCTATATTTAGAAATAGTTCACAATGGTGTAACCAGACAGTCAGGGGCCCCGACAATCCCGCCCCTGCCGATCCGGTCCCCCGTAAACTACCGAAAGGAATATTCTTTATTTGTGGGGACCGTGCATGGGCTGGTATCCCGTCTAAGCTGACTGGAGGATCCTGTACAGTAGGTAGATTAACTATGCTAACTCCAAACATTACCATGATACTTAATCACACACACACAAAGGAGTTTTACAGGAGAAAAAGATCATTGAGCCATGCATTCACCTCCGAGTGTGGTGATCGCATAACCTTCTGGCAGCCGCCTGCAGTTGTTTTTTCCTCCTCCTTCGCCCCTTGCGTAGCCTCTGCTCGTGCATTAACATCACTGCGAAAGCTAGGGTGTTGGCTCGCAAAGCAGAGCAATACTACTTCGGTAGCACTTTCTGGGCTATTGTTGGACGTAGACTTGGTACGTCATGCAACTCTACAAAATAGAGCTGCCGTAGATCTTTTGCTTCTCGCGCATGGTCACGGGTGTAAAGATTTCAATGGTATTGAAACGGAAAACAGAAGGATTAATCATGCCAGGGGCGTATATTTCAACCTTGGAGGGGAGGAAAGAAAACAAAGGAATTGCCCAATTAGCGGACATGGGCCCCAGCCTTGAAGGAACACTCCGTAGACAAACAGGAACATCCCGATCGATTACAGGAAAGATAACAAGAAGCTTTACGACCCCTGTCAGACCACTCAGAAGACAAGCGGGAACATCCTAATCGATTACAGGAAGATAGCAAGAGCTTTA
This sequence comes from Numenius arquata, assembly GCF_964106895.1. Lineage (NCBI taxonomy): Eukaryota > Metazoa > Chordata > Aves > Charadriiformes > Scolopacidae > Numenius > Numenius arquata. Next base: position 122,834 of record NW_027414925.1, read on the forward strand.
CAGCCCCTATCAGCAAAACAATCGATGGGAAGCGGTTCAGTGATTGTGGGATTTACTCCCTAAACCCCACCCCCCCCAAAGAAAAACACCAGGAGAAGATATGCACAGGCCTGGAGGAGGAGACTTATTATAATGAGGCCCCGGAAATAATTAACATAGTAACACCTATTCTTAGAACTAATTGTATTAGTCCATCCCATAGTTTGCATATGTATGATTTACATTATAAATAACGACGGGTTCAGCATAAGGGTGTGCAAGTTAGGAGGAGAAATCCCCCTTGCACCCGGCGCTGCAATACACTGAATTAAAGAATAAGGCTAGGTATGGCTTGAAGGTTTGCTTACCTAAGTATGAGTTAGCAAATATAACTTGGCTGACCACAAATAGGGGCCTACACCCCTGCAGAGCTACGATAAGTAACAAGACAGGAAGGTACCTATGTAGATAGCAATTGTGAGGCCAGCACAATGTTATCTTATCTCTGACAAATGGGGGGCTCCAAGAGGGAGGTAGCATATGGTAATGAGTTACTGGAAACTAATGAATATGTTAAAACTCCTTGCATGAATATGTATGTATGGTGTGCATATATGTTGTTAAACTGACTCTGTCGGGCACGCACATTTGGAGGAGCGATCCCCTGTGCGTCCAGCGCTGCAATAAAGGATACCTGCTTAATAGTCATCCCGACTATTGAGTCCTGATTTCGTCTTTCACGGCATCAATTCTGGCACCCCAGATGGGACCCTCTCTGCTCGGCTGCAGGACCCTCTGAGAACAGGACTCCCTAGGGTACCCCCGGGATCTTCCCGGAGGGACTCCTCGCCTCATACGGATCACTGCGGGGGCAGACAAGGACCATCTAGAAAATAAGGTATTCTTTTAAGAAAAATTAGAGAAAAAAAAAAAAAAAAAAAAAAAAAGAGTTTTGGTTTTTGGAACCGGTCACTTGGGGTTCCCATAAGTCGTAGGAGACGTCCTACGCAGGGCGCTGTATGCCAGGCTACTAGTGCCTGAGGGCATACTGTGTACGTGAGTTGTGCTGCGCAACTCAGGTTGTGCTGCGCTCTCTTGCATTACGTACACTTGGTTTGTGTACGCGGGTACAGGCACATTTTGTGCTTTGTACTCCTGTATTTCGTACACTTGGTTTGGTTTGTGTATGCGGGTATGAGCACATGCTGTGTTTTGTACTTTTGTATTTCATACACTTGGTTTTAGTACGTTAGGTACGGTCGCGAGTAAAGCTAAGTACCTTTGCATTAACGTACTTTGTGGTGGTAGTAACTTATCGGTATTGAAATTGGAACTGTTTAAAGGAATTGTTTATTGAAAGTTGATTTGGATTTGGTAAAAGGTGTGTGAATGAATTGAGCTAGCTCTTGTATGACTGAGACGCGGCACAGCTGCGAAGCGAGTGTGGAGTTCTGATCCGCGGTTCCGTTATCCCGCGAGGGGTGCGGCCGGAGATGAACAAAGCGAGTGTATTTGGTTGACTGGATGAATATGATCGGTCATATAAATGGATATTGTCCTTTCCACCCAGATAACGGGTGTAAAGCAAACAATAAGTGTTAAGCGTTAAAATTGTTTTAAGATTTTTTCACTGGTTTGGGTCTAATCCAGATTGTACTGATCTTGAGTGCCCTAATTGCCAGCTGTGGATGCAGTGGAATATGCAGAGGAATATTGAGGAGACAGATTGTATCCTCTAACTGTACTGTGTTAAATTAGCAAATATGGGGGGACAGCAAAGTGGCGGAATTGTGAAAAAGAGCCCCATAGGATGTATTTTAAAACATTGGAAAAATATAGGAGGACCGTCAGGTGGGAACGTGAATAAGAAAACTTTGATAAAATATTGTAATCAATGGTGGCCCTTATACAAATTAGATGATGGAGAAAAGTGGCCTCTTAATGGAACTCTAAACTATAATACTATGTTGCAGTTGATGTTGTTCTTACGGAGAGAAGGAAAATGGGATGAGGTTATGTATGCGGATATGTTTTTCACTTTGCGAAATCATCCTGAATGGCAAAAGGACTGCGGATTTAATATACCACCGCAAGACCCTTTAGTTTTGTCCCTCGAGAAAGAACATAAAGATAAAAGGAAGGGGCAGCAGAAAATGAAGAGATGTTGCTCGGCATGTAGTATTGGACAAAGGTGTTTAAAAGTGACAGAATCCAGTAAAAGGAAAGAGGAAACAGAAGATCAGCTTGAGGATTTGGGAATGCCCCCCCCTCCATTGCCAGATCCGCTTTCTCCACCCCAGTCACCATTCCCTGAGACAGAGGGTGGCGGTAGCGGTGAGGAAGAAGGGGAAGCGGCAACTGCTTTTACTCCAGTTACTGCAAGAACCAGGAGTAAAACTCAGAGAGCTCCACAACTCCTAGCCCCGTTACGGGAAGTAATGGGATCTAGTGGACCAGCTAGAGTGAAAATTCCGTTTTCCACCACTGATTTAAATGACTGGAAGGAGGTAGCTAGAGGGTATCGAGACGATCCCTCTAAGGTGGCAAAACGATTTGAATTGATAGTTAGAAATCAAGAATTAATGCCTGTAAGCAAGGATTTTGTAAATGTAATAGGAGCCACTGGCCAGCAGAGAAAGGCGTTCTTTTCGGAACCCCTTAGATTTAAATTAGGAAAACAGATCGGAATACATCGATTTTTATACTTGCCACATTCCCCCAAATCACTGTTAGGGCGAGATTTATTAGAGCAATTAGGAGCAGTGATAGTTTTTAATCAAGGAGCCATGGAATTAAAAGTGAAAGAAGATCAGTTGATTGAAATTTTGAGCCTAGCCCTAATGCACTCTGAAAAGCCCACTGTGTCATCACCCGAACTTGAAGAAATCATTAATCAGGTATATCCAGGGGTTTGGGCTACAGGGACTCCAGGAAGGGCGAAACACGCTACCCCCATAGTAATACAACTTAAGGAGGGAGCAAGCCCAATACGTCAAAAACAATACCCCCTGAGATTAGAAGATCGCAGAGGGATAGAAGGTCCAATTAAGAACTTTTTACAACATGGACTACTAGTGGAATGTGAATCAGAATATAACACCCCCATACTGCCGGTAAAGAAACCAAATGGAACTTATCGGGTAGTTCAGGACCTAAGAGAAATAAACAAAATTGTTAAAGATTTACACCCTGTAGTTGCCAATCCCTATACATTACTTACCAAATTGAAAAACAGTCAGGTATGGTTTACAGTATTAGACCTAAAAGATGCATTCTTTTGTCTGCCTTTGGCTAAAGAAAGTCAGAAGTTGTTTGCTTTTGAATGGGAAAGCCCTACCACTGGTAGGAAAACCCAGCTTACTTGGACAGTGTTACCCCAAGGTTTCAAAAACAGTCCAACAATTTTCGGAAATCAATTAGCACGTGAGCTTGAGGGATGGAAGCCTCCTTCCAAAAATGGAACCCTTTTACAATACGTGGATGACCTGTTAATAGCAACTGAAACCAAACCTGAGTGTATCCAATGGACTGTGAGCTTGTTAAACTTTCTTGGACTAAATGGATATCGAGTCTCTCAACAGAAAGTTCAAATGGTACAACAGCAAGTGACCTACCTGGGATATGAATTATCTGGAGGACAACGGGAGTTGGGAACTGAACGAAAAGAAGCCATCTGTAAAACCCCACTTCCTCAGACGGTAAAAGAACTCAGAACCTTCTTGGGAATGACAGGTTGGTGTCGATTATGGATTTATAACTACGGAATAATAGTGAAACCTTTATATGAACTTTTGAAAAATAATCCCATTAGATTGATATGGTCCAAAGAAGCTCAGAACGCATTTGAAATACTCAAAAAGGAACTCATGAGAGCCCCGGCCTTGGGCTTGCCTGATGTAACCAAACCTTTTTGGCTCTTTTCTCATGAGAAACAAGGAATAGCTCTAGGAGTTTTAGCTCAGCGGCTGGGACCATACAAAAGAGCTGTAGCTTATTTCTCTAAACAATTAGATGAAGTAAGTAAAGGATGGCCAGGATGTTTACGAGCGGTAGCGGCCGTAATACTACAGTGTTGGTTTCGCATACTGTATCCGCTGTATTAGAACAAAAAGGGAATCACTGGCTTTCCCCATCCAGGTTTCTGAAATACCAGGACTAACATTGTGAACCCAGCTTCTTTCCTTAGTGGAGCAACAACCGAACCACTAACACATGACTGTTTGGAAACAATAGAGGCTGTGTATTCTAGCAGACCAGATCTGAAAGAAGAACCCCTGCAGGATGCACAGGACTCCTGGTTTACGGATGGAAGTAGCTTTGTCCGACAAGGTATCCGTAAGGCTGGATATGCAGTGACCACAACAAATAAGGTAACTGAATCCCAACCATTGCCTACCGGGACATCAGCTCAAAAGGCTGAGATTATTGCCTTGACTAGGGCTTTGGAACTGGCGAAAGGGAAAAGGATAAATATATGGACAGACTCCAAATATGCCTTTGGAGTTGTTCATGCTCATGGAGCAGTCTGGAAGGAACGAGGATTGCTAACCGCACAAGGAAAACAAATCAAACATGCAGAAGAAATACTTCGTCTACTGGAGGCAGTACGGTTACCAGCTAGCGTCGCCATCATGCATTGTCGAGGACATCTGAGGGGTAACACTGACCAAGAAAGAGGTAACAGATTGGCTGATTATGAGGCTAAACAGGCAGCAGAAAGAATACAGAAAGAACAAATTCTAGCCTTAATTCCAGACAATAGAAATCAAGACCTGGATGACCACGAGGGCATTAAATATTCTAGATTAGATGAGGAGTTCATACGAGAATTAGGAGGACAAGTTCCTTCCCGGGGATGGGCTCATTTGAGTGATGGTAGAATGATTATACCTGCCAAACTAGTGTGGGGACTTGTTAAAGAAGAACATGATAAGACACATTGGGGAGCAGATTCGTTATATAAATTTTTAGGCCAAAGATGGATAGGGAAGAATTTATATACCACTGTTCGACAGGTGACTCAGCAGTGTGAAACATGTTTGAGAAATAACCCCAACACAGGTAATCGAGTACAGTTAGGAACTGTTGGGAAAGGAAACATACCAGGAGACCATTGGCAAATCGATTTTTCCGAACTCCCAAGAAAAGGGGGGTATAAGTACTTATTGGTGCTTACAGACACCTTTTCTGGATGGCCAGAGGCTTTTCCCTGTAGAACAAACCAGGCAAGAGAAGTGACTAAAGTGTTATTGAACGAGATAATACCTCGATTTGGGGTACCTATAGTCATCTCATCAGATAGAGGTACTCACTTTTGTGCACAAATAGTGCAGCAAGTTAGCAAACTATTGGGAATTGATTGGCAGTTACACACCCCATATAGGCCGCAGGCCAGTGGGCAAGTAGAAAAAATGAATCACATGATAAAACAGCAGATAGCCAAAATATGTCAAGAAGCAGATTTGTATTGGTATGAAGCATTACCCATAGCTCTGCTTAGACTACGTGTAAAGCCAAGAGCTAAAGAAAACCTAAGCCCTTTTGAAATATTATATGGGAGACCATACCAGACAAAATATAAAGGAGAAGATTTAAACCAGTTGGGTAATTCTTATTTACAAAAATATGTTATTTCTTTGGGAAAACAATTAGAGAAAATCAATAAGAGTGTCCTAGGAACTAGAGTTAAGGGATTGGATCACGCTATCCATCCCTTTAGTCCTGGAAATTGGGTTTATATCAAAAATTTTTCAGGCAATCCACTGGAAGAGAGGTGGACCGGACCATTTCAAGTGTTATTGACCACCTTCACTGCAATCAAGGTGAAGGAGCAGCCGTCCTGGATTCACTACTCTCGAGTGAAAAAAGCTCCAGACAAGCAGTGGACTTCTGAACCTTTAGGACCTTTAAAACTAAGATTACAAAAGACGGCTCCGAGGCATAAGGAAGATCCCCAATTTGAGCAGAAATGGACCTCCGAATGTACCGGATCAGCAAAACTGCGATTCCGGAGATCATTATTGTGATCTTCTACATCACAGCTGGATGGACAGAGAACTGCACCACCCATCAAGACCTAGATGATGTCCCCGACCCCGAAGACTGGACCAGGAATGGACATTTGGGCAATGCAGGTCTGAATATCACATATAAAAAGACTAAGGTATACACAGTTTTAAAAATTGATGGCCAGATTAAAAGAGACTGGGGAGATTCACAACAGATACCATCCTTTGAAATAAGAGAAAACAGCTTGATTGATAAAGCATGTAAATTTGATATGACACAAGTGTACTTAACCACTGTAATAACGGTTGGCATTTATGTATATAATTTAGAAAAGCCACAACAATGCATATTTTCAGCAGTATGTACACTCCACCAAGATTACTGTCGAGCAGAGGTCCAACCTAAAGTTAGTTCAATGATTAGGTGCATAGGAGTTATACATGATGCAAGGGAAATTATAAGATCATACTGACAAGCGGCCTTGATTTTAGTCCCAAAGGATATAACCGCCACACATGGTATGGATACTCTCTCTCCCCAACTTATCCCCTTTCCAGAAGTGAAACGTTCAAATACTATTCTCAATTATAATGCACCAGTAATATATAAAAATTATGTAATATATAGGGAAAATATAGCATGCAAAAAGGAGATAAAAACTTTCACTCAAACATTTACCTTTAGGAGTAGGGTTACTTGTAATGCATCTGAAAAGGCTGAAAACATCACTATAAATATAAAATACAATAGCACTGAAAAAGGGAAATTTACCATATGGGAAGTACCAACAACTGCTTTGAAGGCTACATGTCAGCAACCTCAATGTAGCCTTACTATAGTAAATAAAGGAGAAGCAGTTTATAAGATATGCGCACTATGGAGTCTAGAAAGCCGTGCAGCAACATTCCTATTCCCCTTTGTGCTCTATGTGCCTCGGAGAAATATAATTACTCCAAGTCCAACCACCATCCCTCTGTTTGAACCAGCTAAATGTGCTGTGCAATACCATAACCTTTCGTTCGCAGGCCCTTATGTAGTGAGACAATCCAATGAGCAGAAATTATTTCTGGACCCCACATATTCTTTAAAGAAGGTACGGGTAAAGGTACAAGCTGATATATCTCAGATGAAATCAGAATGCTTACCTTTTATTTCGCAAAGTCTTAAAGGATGGAAGGCATGGTTACATTCCAGAGCTCACCACTCAAGGAAACAGAGAGATTTAACAGGATGGTTTGGATCTGGACTAGGAGTTTTAAACTCGATTGATCAGGAAGTAATAATCAATAAACTGAGCACAGTCACCTCTGATTTAGGAAGGCTAGAAGTACCACTAAGGTCATCTTTAATCACTCTGGCTGAAACTCAGCAATTAACTGTTGATTTCGTTTCCCTATTATCTAACCATACTACTGAGGATTTCCAAGCAGTAGCAACTTTTGTAAAAGGACTACAAGGAAATGTCTCTATTGCCATTCAGTGTATACAAACACAACTTTGGATACAATCTGTGGTTTCTGATATAATCAGAGAAGGGATGTCAGGAAACCTACCACAGGAAATTAGAGAAATTATCGCTAAGAACGATACTACCACCCCATTCGAATTAAAACATCAGGCTTGGTGGCAATTAGTTAATTTCACCTATGATGACACAAAAGAACGAATTGAAGCCTACGTGCTGCCAATTCAAAAGGCAAAGGTATGGGATATTTTCCCTATTTTAGCACTAGGGGCAATCCATCAAGATGTAGTAGTCAGACCAATAAACTATAATGTTTGGGCAAAATATAATGATGATATAAGAAAATGGCAGACCATTAGTACCGAAGCCTGCATCCCAAAGGAACAACTAGGATATGTTTGTGAGAATGCAGTAATTGAAAACGAAGATTTGTGCTTAGACACAGAGGACAGTACATGCACGTTTGAGATGCTTCCCTCAGAACATGCTCAATCACAGGTGTATTATGTAGGAAAAGGATGTGTCTGTATAAGGACTAGTTGTGTTAATGTCAGCATTGATACTTGTGAAGAAGAAACAAATGGAACTAACTTTTGTGTTTGTAATTTTACCAAGATACAAGGTTGTGATTTTAATTATTCTGCTCCAATAACCACTTCTCAGTTGATCTCTGACAGTTTCATGCTATACAATGATATACCTAAATTACAGATTGGAATGGACATTAATGTCCTGAAGAAAATGCTTTCCCACCCAGACATTAAAATGTTGCTAAAGAAGGTGAAGGAAGCTTCGAAACGAACATTATGGCAAGTCCAGCATGATACTGTAGAAATAAAGAACATCATCACAGCCATTGAGAAAACTGGTGAACATCATTGGTGGGACATTTTTCTAAATACCTCACTAAAATCTCCAACCGCTGCACAGGTTTTCAATTTCCTAGTGCATCCTGTACTAGTGCTGATTTTTGCAGCCCTACTGCTGACTATTCTCAACATTTGGCTGTGGTGGAAAGTACGAACTGTTGCTCAACAAGTACATGTATTATGGACTGTAAACAAAATTATGCAAAAGAATTTGCAATAGCATAAAGAAAAGGGGGGATTGAATTAAAGAATAAGGCTAGGTATGGCTTGAAGGTTTGCTTACCTAAGTATGAGTTAGCAAATATAACTTGGCTGACCACAAATAGGGGCCTACACCCCTGCAGAGCTACGATAAGTAACAAGACAGGAAGGTACCTATGTAGATAGCAATTGTGAGGCCAGCACAATGTTATCTTATCTCTGACAAATGGGGGGCTCCAAGAGGGAGGTAGCATATGGTAATGAGTTACTGGAAACTAATGAATATGTTAAAACTCCTTGCATGAATATGTATGTATGGTGTGCATATATGTTGTTAAACTGACTCTGTCGGGCATGCACATTTGGAGGAGCTATCCCCTGTGCGTCCAGCGCTGCAATAAAGGATACCTGCTTAATAGTCATCCCGACTATTGAGCCCTGATTTCGTCTTTCACGGCATCAACACATACCTGCTTTATAACTCTATTCGAGCTGTAGGGTTTGTTTCTGCATGTCAATTTGGCACCCCAGATGGGACACTCTCTGTCTGGCTGCAGGACCTCCTGAGGACAGGACTCCTCTGGGTACCCCTGAGATTTCTCGGGAGGACTCCCCCACTAATCCAGATCACCGCGGGGACAGACAAGGACCATCTATTGCAGACCAGGTACGTTCAGATTTTTCTAAAGGGGAACCTGTCAGTCGTGAGGAGACGTCCTACGCATGGTAGAGAGTCGGTGTACTCGCCCCAGGGTATGCTGAAGCTTGGGCTAACGGTGGGATATTAATTTGGGTTATGCTTGTGTGGGATCCCTCGGTTTTGGTTTTTGTGTTAGTGTGTGGAATTGTAATACTAGTTGTTATTTGTTGTATTTGTCATAAGGTACCACAACCGTGTTATTGTCTAATATAAGGTGGAGATTATTGTATGAGTGAAACGAGTGATTGAGACGCGGCACTGCTGCGGAGCGAGTGCGGAGTTCCGATCCGCGGTTCCGTGTTCTCCACGAGGAGAGCGGCCGGAGACGAACGAAGCGTATGACAGACTGTAAGGAAACATTGTACGAACCAAGTATTGGGTGGTATTGCCCTGTACACTTGATTGACGGGATATCTTGTGACCCTATTTTTATCTTAAAGTGTTTTGCTTGTAATACGGAGGTGTGGGTAGACCGGGGGGATGATTTTTGGTGTCCAGTGTGGTAGCTGGACTGAGTGGGAAAAGATCGAGCGGGCGGGAGAGTTGAAACAAGTAATCTGTGGAGACATAGCCTACCCCTGGAGATAAAGGTAGCGACAGGGATATAGCTGTACCGTTTCCCGGGAGGGAAACAGGAATAACACCCAGGTGACACAAGGATCACCTCTGAACCAAGGGGGTAAGGAGGACATAAAATGGGCAATAATCAAGGAGGTGAGATACTGAAAAAGAGTCCCCTAGGGTGTATTTTAGCACACTGGAAGGAGATCGGGGGCTCACCAGGTGGCAGCGTGGACAAGAAAACCTTAATTAAATATTGTAATCAGTGGTGGCCTCTTTACAAGTTAGATGATCAAGAGAAATGGCCCTTCAATGGGACCCTTAATTATAATACCATACTACAATTAATGCTATTCCTTAGAAGGGAAGGAAAGTGGGATGAAGTCACATATGCGGACATGTTTTTCACCCTTCAGAACCACCCAGAGTACCAACGGGACTGCGGGCTATTACCTCCACAAGACCCGATGGTATTAGCCTTAGAGAAAGAAAAAGGAAAGAAATGAAAGCAAATATAAAAAGATGTTGTTCAGCCTGTAGCATAGGGCAGAGATGCACAAAGCCTGAAAAGATTCGGGGTTTTAAAGAAGGGGATTCACTTGAAACTTACTTACCGCTGGTTAAGGTAATGGGAGACGAAAATGGGGATTCCGTTTCCCAAGGAGATAGAGAAGCTGATTTCGGAACCCCACCTGATAGCCTGGTATCGTCCCGTACCCGAAAGGGAACAGGGCGAGCGTTGATACAGGCACCTTTAAGGGAAGCCGTGGGTCCAGAAGGACCTGTATTGATAAGAGTCCCTTTTTCCTCATTTGATTTAGAAACCTGGAAAAACGTGGCGAAGAATTATCGGAATGATCCCGTAGGGGTCACTAAACATTTTCAGTTTCTGGTAAAGCAGCACAATCCTGACTGGGGTGACATCCACTTATTGTTAGACCACCTGACAGAAACTGAAAAACAACAAATTTTGAAAACTGCTCAAGATATAGCCACAGACCACCTGAGAGATTCAGGAAAAGACATTAAAGACTATTTCCCCTTGCAGGACCCTCACTGGGACCCGAATAGAAACATTCACTTGGAAGCATTACACAGTTATAGAGATTGGGTTATAAAAGGGATGGAGAGAGCTATCCCGAAAGCTATTAACTGGTCAGTGCTATATGCTGTAAGACAAGGGCCGAAGGAGACTCCCTCGGAATTCCTGGACAAATTACGAGATGCAATGAGATGCTACGCCCCCCTGGACCTAGGACCAGAGACAGGAATCCAGCAGTTAGTGTCTCTCTTTAGAGGGCAGTCCGCTAGTGATATCCGGAGGAAGCTGCAAAAACTAAGAACAACTGAAAGCAGAAATCTAGAGACTCTGTTAGATGAGGCATGGAGAGTATTTAGCAACCGAGAAGAAGAGGATAGGAGAAAGGACAAACGGGCACTGGTAGCAGCACTACAAGGTGGGGGGGGGGGGGGGCGGAATAAGAAATGGGAACTTTAGGAAACCATTAGAAAGGGATCAATGCGCATGCTGTAAGCAGAAAGGACACTGGAAGAATGAGTGTCCAAAGAGACGAAAAGAAAAAATTCAGTCCCATTTTAAAAGAGATTGACGGGTACCTGGGGAATCTACCCGAGCGGATCCACTGGTTACTCTAAGGCTAGGGAGAAGGCAACAAGAAATAGAATTTTTGCTAGATACAGGAGCAACGTTCTCGGTCTTGAATCAAGCCCTGACCCCTACTGATACTGATTTTGTAACAGTAAAGGGAGCCACTGGCCAGAGTGAAAAGGCATATCTTCTCAAACCTCTTAGGTTCAAATTGGAAAAACAATTAAGGATACACAAATTCTTATATATGCCAAGCTCCCCGAAACCCCTGCTAGGGCGAGATTTATTAGAACAATTGGGAGCGGAAATTAAATTCAAAAAGGGAAAATGGAACTTCGGATAAGAGAAGATCAACTAATTGAAGTACTAAGTTTGGCCCTGATAGGAACTCCCATTACTCCAGGAGTGCCTGAGGAGATTAGAGACCAAATTTATCTGGGGGTATGGGCCTCGGGAGTGCCGGGGAGAGCAAAAAGTGCTTCCCCAATAGTGATAAAGCCTCAACAAGGAGCACGACCGGTGAGAGTCAAACAGTATCCCCTCAGGATAGAGGATAGGAAGGGAATCCGACAAATTACAGACCAGTTTATCGAGTATGGGCTGCTGAAAGAATGTGAATCAGAGTATAACACTCCAATATTACCTGTCAAAAAGCCGGATGGTAGCTATCGCATAGTGCAGGATCTCAGGGCTATCAACAAAATTGTTGAGGATTTACATCCGGTAGTAGCAAATCCATACACTCTCCTAACTCAATTGGTACCTGAATTGGCATGGTTTACTGTCTTGGACCTAAAGGATGCCTTTTTCTGCTTGCTTCTGAGCCCAGAGAGCCAACTTTTATTTGCATTCGAATGGGAAAACCCAGAATCTGGAAGGAAAACACAGCTCACGTGAACTGTGCTACCACAGGGCTTTAAAAATAGCCCAACACTTTTTGGAAATCAGCTAGCCAAAGATTTAGAAGAGTGGGAACGCCCGCCTGGGACAGGAGTGGTATTGCAGTATGTGGACGATATATTACTCGCCACTGACACCAGAGAAACATGCCTAGAATGGACTGTGAGCCTGCTAAATTTTCTTGGACTTAATGGCTATAAAGTTTCTCCACAGAAGGCACAGATAGCCCAGCAGCAAGTGACCTATCTGGGATATGAAATCACCGCAGGCCAACGGACACTAGGGAAGGAGAGGAAAGAGGCCATTTGCCAGACACCTCGACCACAGACGCCTAAGGAACTTCGGACCTTTCTAGGAATGACAGGATGGTGTCGTCTCTGGATATATAACTACGGACTCTTGGTAAAGCCGCTATACGGGTTATTAAAATCTAACTCAAAGAATATTGTGTGGAATAAGGAAGCAGACAGAGCCTTCCATCAGTTAAAAAAGAGGTTAATGGAAGCACCTGCCCTGGGATTACCCGACACTACTAAACCTTTCTGGTTGTTTTCCTATGAAAAACAAGGAACGGCCTTAGGAGTCCTAGCTCAGAATCTGGGACCCTATCGAAGGGCGGTGGCATACTTCTCTAAACAGCTCGACGGAGGAAGTAAAGGGTGGCCTAGCTGTCTCCGAGCAGTGGCAGCAGTGGTAAGAAACATCCAAGAGGCCCGTAAGCTCACCCTAGGCCAGAAAATCACAGTTATGGTATCACACACCGTCTCAGCAGTACTGGAAGTAAAAGGGGGGCGTTGGCTTTCACCTCAGAGGTTTCTTAAGTACCAGGCTATCCTGATAGAGCAAGATGATGTAGAAATAACAGTAACTAATATTGTCAGTCCAGCCTCTTTCCTCAGCGGAACCGAAGGAGAATCAGTGACCCATGACTGCTTGGAAACAATCGAGGCTGTGTACTCCAGTCGACCAGACCTGAAAGAAGAACCATTGGAAGATGCAGAGGATTCCTGGTTCACCGACGGGAGCAGCGTCGTTCAACAGGGGATACGCAAAGCTGGCTATGCGGTAACCACCACAGAGAAGGTAATAGAGTCCAAAGCCCTGGCCCCAAATACATCAGCCCAAAAGGCTGAGATAATAGCACTAACCCAAGCGCTGGAACTAGCCAAAGGAAAACGGATCAATATCTGGACAGACTCTAAATATGCTTTTGGGGTGGTGCATGCTCACGGGGCGGTCTGGAGAGAAAGAGGACTCTTATCTACACAAGGGAAGCACATAAAACATGCTGAGGAAATTCTCGAGCTCTTAGATGCAGTATTACTGCCTACCAAAGTGGCTATCATGCACTGCAAAGCTCACCAAAAAGGGAACACCGCTCCGGAACTGGGCAACGCACTGGCGGACCGAGAAGCCAAAAGAGCAGCAGAGATGGGTAATGCAGAGGTACAATCCTTGGTCCCAGATGGTAAGATACAAATTGACGACGAACCTAGATATTCTAGGGACGATCACAAATTGATCAAAGACTTAAATGGGAAAATTGAAGGGAAATGGGCCAGAACCCCACAGGGAAAAATAATAGTGCCTTTCTTGTTACTATGGGCTGTAGTCATGGCAGAACATAAGAAATCCCACTGGGGAACAGAGGCACTTTACGGATACCTGAGTAGGCTAAGATGGGCTCGGAATCTATATGCCACTGTCAAACAAGTCACTCAGCAGCATGAGGTATGTTTACAGAACAACCCTAGGACAGGTCCCAGAGTCCAGTTTGGCCAAATAGGGAAGGGAAACCATCCGGGACAACAATGGCAAATTGATTTTTCAGAACTTCCAAGAAAAGGGGGGTTTCGATACCTATTGGTATTAACAGATACCTTTTCAGGATGGCCAGAGGCATTTCCCTGCCGAACCAATAACACAAGAGAAGTGGCTAAAGTGCTGTTGCAAGAGATTATACCAAGATTTGGGGTTCCCGCAGTGATTTCCTCCAACCGAGGATCTCATTTCACTGCAAAGGTTGTTTCAAAAGTAAGCAGATTACTGGGTATAGATTGCAACTTCACACCCCATACAACCCACGATCAAGTGGTCAGGTAGAAAAGATGAATCACCTAATTAAAATGCACATTGTGAAGCTAGGCCAGGAAGCTAACTTGGCCTGGCCTCAGTCATTACCGTTAGCCCTTCTCAGGATAAGAACAAAACCCAGAACCAAAGAAGGTTTGAGCCCCTTTCAAATACTCTATGGGAGACCATATAGTGTACAAGATGGGACATCCACAGAGTTGGGGAATGAAATATTGACAGATTACATGATAAATTTACAAAAACAGATCCGAGGGGTAGAAAAACTGGTTCTGGGAACAAGAGCTCGTGGGCTGGATGGACCAGTACACGAGATCGAACCTGGGGGTTATGTATATGTCAAGTCTTTTACAGATTCACCACTGAAGCCAAAGTGGGAAGGTCCCTTCCAGGTACTGCTGACCTCTCACACAGCCATAAAGATTAAGGAACAAGCTGCTTGGATCCATTGGACTTGAGTCAAGAGAGCTCCAGAACCCCAATGGACATCAACGCAGGCCGGACCCTTGAAACGTCGCCTCCAACGAAGAGATGGACATTAATGACATTGATAATCGTTACCATGCCGGGACTTTGTATTTCAGGGGGAGGGACACGGGATGTGAATACATATTCACGAAATCTAGAAACATTGGTAAGGGCTAATAATCTGTCAGATTGTTGGGTATGTAGTACCCTACCCAAAGGAGAAATGAAATTGCCTCTATATGGGGTGGCAGCAAGCAATTGGAACTGTGCCAACGGAACCTGGCCCAAATTTTGGGCAAGAGGGGAAGATGAGTTGGACGGGTATTGTGAGAACGATGATAATATCTACCCCTTAGGACCCAGATTTGATTTACAAGTGTTGAAAGAAAAGCTCGTTGTATTAGTTAGCAATAACAATTGTACCTGGGAACACGGGGAATATAGACACAGGGGGCCGGTGAATAGGACAATAGCCTGGGGATGGAGCAAGTTCATAGCTAAAACTCAGATTTTTGCATCAGACTGCGCAAGATGACACCACATTCAAGTTTTCAGACCTTTGGGAAAAGTTAACCTCGTGGTTACCTAACCTGGCTTGGCTTAAACAACTGTTTATCCTTCTAGTAGCAATACTTGTGTTAGGAATTTTAGCGTGTGCATTAGCTAGATGTCTTATGTGTTGTACCAGGGGGGCCAAAGATGAATACATTCAATGGAAGAAGCATCAGCTCCGTGAGCGAGTGGAGTCAGGGAAGTATTTTAGAAATCAGACGAAGAAGGAAAGTGTGTTATAGGCCATTGTAAAAGAATTTACAAAGGTGAAAGAAAAGGGAGGACTTGATTCAGAGAATTAATGGTTAAAGGTCGTTAGTGTAGATTTAGTACAGCTTGGCAAAGAACAGAGCTCGGAGCCCAGGAGCCCAGCATTCCAAGATAAAGAAATGGCCTTGTGTATAAGATAGCGGGAACAGCCTGCATGCTAAGGAGGAACCCAACTGTCTGGGTAAAGTGTCCATCTGGTCGGGACCAGTTTTGCGGTTTGGAGTCCAGCCAGCCCAGCATTCTAAGCCAAAGGTAAAAGTACACGGTGAAGAAGACTATGAGCCTTCCTCCAGAAGACCCCAGCCCACAACCACTGGGCGACAGTACGCATGCGGCGAGGGGAGGAGACTTATGATAATGAGTTCCTAGAAATAATTAGAATAGTAACGCCTTTTCTTAAATTAATTATAATAACCCAGCCCACATTAATGAATATGTATGCTTTTCATCATAAATAGATGCTTGTTTTACGAGCCAGTGTGCAAGTTAGGAGGAGAAATCCCCCTTGCACCCGGCGCCGCAATGAACATACCTGCTTTATAACTCTCTGCGAGTTGTAGGGTTTGTTTCCGCGCGTCACTGGGCTCCCCGGTGGGGTCCAGTGTCACCTGTGGGGAGGAGGGGATGGTCACCTCGCGTGGCCGAGGCATGGGGAGAAGGGAGAGAGGTGTCGGTGTACATCCCTGACACCAGGGGCAAGGGCCAGGGGCGCGGAGGAAGAAGAGGGTCTTGGTGTAATTCAGGAGGAAGAGGTGCTGCGTCCTCTCCCTCCCCAACACCCTTCAGGCCACTGCAGGCTCGCTTGGGCTGTGAGGAGGGGGCGTGGGGGAGGTGATGGCGGGCAGCCCCATGGCAAGCACCACCCCCCACCCACCCTCCTCCACACCACCACAATCCCAGCGGCCTCACCCTCACCTCCTCAACACCCTCAGGCGGATGCCGGTGGCGATGGCAGCCAGAAGCCCGCTGGCCCACGGCTGCCGTCTAGTGGCACGGCCAGGGCACGCTGACTCTCTGGGAGGCGGTGGCTCCCTCGGAGATGGGGGGATCCAGAAGACGGGGGCGGCTGAGAGGAGGGAGGGCCGCAAGGGGCAAAGAGGGGCCTGGGGCCTGCGCTGGGGGCTGCTCGGCCTCAGGGCAGGCCCCACGGGCGCCATGGCAAAGCTCGGCCTGGCCACCAGCAGAGCCCGCCTTCTGCTCCCAATGGTCTTCGCCCTCATAGGTCGGGAGCGCTGTCAGTCTCCTCCCCTGAGGCGAGGCTGCCGCTGATTGGCCACAGGTGGGCAGGCTGCTGTGCGGCAGTGCTCATCCGTCACCAGAGAGAGTCACCGCTGATTGGCCGCCTGGGCCGTCACCCTGCCCTCCTTTGGGGCCCACCCTCCCCTGGGGCGATGCTCTCTGTTATTGGCCGCCTGAGGGGTCGCTCACACACAGTGCCCGCCCTGCCCTCTCGGAATCTTTTCTCTGATTGGCTGTCTGTTACAGTCAATCCCATGCCCTGTCCCCCTCCTCTGACGCCATTGGCTGTCCCGGGCCCGCTGCCTCCCCTCCTGGGCGGGCGTTGCCGGGCGACCGGCTCCGCCTTCAGGGCTTGATCCCTGCCCAGGGCCCCTGGGCCCTGAGGGAAGGCCGTGGGGCGTCCAAGACGGGTCGGGGCCTTCAACCTGTAAAAAGGAGGCTTTGGGCTCGGAAAGGATGGGCTAGGTGCTAACAGTGGCGCCTTGGACTCTGAAAATGAGGGGAACCCCTTGGTTGTGGCCTGAGCTGGCTTTGGTGCCCAGTAACTCCCCCCAGGACACCAGCCTCCTGTCTGGAGCGAGCAGCGTGAGGGCTGGAGCCTGAAGGCACGGGCCCGATGGACGCTGTGGGCTTTTTGTGGAATTTTTAGGGACGTTTTACAGGGGTGGTCCGTCCACGGAGGGAATGCTGCCTGTGCGACCTATCAAAGGATAAGAAGGGGAGTGCTGGTTCCCGAGGATGCATTGGATAATGCGTGACCTGGGCCTGACGTTCCTGCTCTGGGGTGAGGGGTGGAGAAGGGACTGCTGGGCCTTGGCCCCAGCTAGTAACGGAGCAGCAGCCGCTCGCTCACTGCCCCCGGCGCGATGGGGGAGAGCATGGGAAGGGTGAAAGCCAGACAGTTCCTGGGTTGAGGTAATAACTTCACTAATGGCAACAAAATAAAATCATACCAGTAATGAGAAATTGTAATGAAGAAGAAAATAGCACAGAGTGAGAACTAAACTTGCGAGACAGACAAGCAATGCAGCTGAAGGCACCACCGACCGAGCGATGCCCAGCCAGTCCCTGAGCAGCGTTCCCCTGTGCCGGCCTCCCCCCAGGTTTATGGCGGAGCAGGATGTCCTATGGCACGGGATGTCCCTCCCTTTGCTCCGCTGGGCTCAGCTGTCCCAGCTGTGTCCCCTCCCAACGCACTGCGCACCCCCAGACTGCTCGCTGGCGCGGTGGGCAGAGAAGCAGAAAGGGCCCTGATGCTGCGTACACGCGCTCAGCAGTAACGAACACGTGCCTGTGTGATCGAAGCTGTTTCCAGCGCAAATCCAAAACGTCGCCTCATATGAACTACTACGAAGAAAATTAACTCTATCCCAGCCAAAACCAGCACAGCTCCCCAGAACAAAAGAGGATTCTGACGCCAGGAGAAATGGCGACTCCAGAGCTTTGCGGAGCACGGGTGCCTTTCCGTGCCCTGAGATGTCTCCGGAGGGGCGGGTCAGGCTCAGGCTTCTCTCCTCCTCCCCTCTGGGCTTTGCGGTCTAGGGGGGGGCAGCTGGGGCTTTGCTATCAGGAACAGCCTGGGTCCGGGGCTACTGTCCTGCAGGCGGTGGCAGAGGCCAGGAGTGACACTGTCCGCTCGGCACGCTCAGGGCAGTCCCCATGGGAAGGACACCATGGCACTGGGCTGCTTGTTCCAGCTTTATTATAAACTAAGTCGTATTCAAACACAGCCGTTCCCTAAGGCTTAGTTGACCTCTCTGTCTCTTCAGAGCCCGCAGCACAGTGCTCGAAGGGACCACCGTGATGATGTTGGCTGCTTCCTTGGTGTTCCCAAGATGAGCAAGGTCTGAGCTGCCAGGGACCGGACTGCGGGTTCAGCGTCAGTCTCCAAGGGCCTGAGAGCTGTGACAGAAGGAAACACAGCAGTGGTGAAACCCCGCTGTCTGCAGAGACCCTCCCGTGCCAGCCCTGTCTGTCTCTTTCTCTGGCCAGGAGGAGCAGGTGAGGCCATCAGAGCAGCTGGAAGCTGCTGCTCAGGAAGGCCCATGTGCCCCTCACACCTCCCTCTGCTCCTGAAGCAGTTCCCTGGAGCAGGGCCTGGGATGGCAGCACCCTGCCCAGGCTCTGTCCCGTGCCCCACCAGTCCCAGCCAGCACAGCACTGCCCCCGCTCACCGTTGCAGATATCCCGCAGCTGCCTCCCCTCTGGGTCCCTCAGGCGCCGCGCACCAAGCCCTAGGCACAGAGCTTTGTCAGACCTCTGCTCCCCAGTGCGCCTCGGCAGCGCGGCCCCCGGCCCTGCCGGCTCGGCTGGACGCCCTCCTGCCCCCCAGCAGGGCTGAGCGCGGGGATGGACAGTCCCCGAGGGCGGTGGGACGCAGCAAGGCTCCCGGTGAGCCCACCTGCCTGGGCAGCTGGGGGCCAGGCTGCCAAAAGTGGGACCCCGGGGGCTGTGGCTCACCGATGAACCTGACGGCTGCCTCGCGCAAGGTGGCCTGAGCGTTCTGCAGGTACGGCAGGCTCTGCTCCAGGTATTCTTCCAGCCTGCTCCTGTCCTGCAGCAGCTGGAGAGAGCACAATGGTATGGGCATGTCACCATCCCTCTCCAGTCATCTGGACACCTCCCTCCTCCCAACACCCCTGTTCCTGAGACCCCTCCCTCCCACTGGGTGCAGGAAAGGCCCTGGGGGGCTCTGTTCTTGAGGGCAGGGAAGGAGGATGCAGCTCCAGGCTGGAGCGGGGCAGGCGAGGCAGAGCTGCACAGCCCACATCCCAGACGCCAGGGGACACCCCTCGTCCAGCCTGGGCCCTGGGCCTCACCGAGTACTCGACAGTCCTCCACATCTTCTGTGGCTGCACCAGGTCTTTGAGCTCTTTCATCTTGAGGAGCTCGGCTGCAGCAAGGAGGGCTTCCCTGGATGCCTGCAGAGGGGCAAAAGCTGGGAGATGGCACCACAGTCTGGGGAAGGAGACCTGGCGGCCCCCTCCTCTTGGCTTCGTTCCTGGCACGATTCAGCCCTTGGGGAGCTGGGACATGCCCTGGCCTAAATCTCTGGGGGTCTCTTGGGTACGGCCTGGGGGGACAGGGATTGAGCCTCCAAGCCGTGGCCTCCAGCTGCTGCAGGGACAACAGGGAAGCCTGCAGGGACGCACGTATTCCCGCCTGGGGCCACGGGCAGGGCAGGGGTGGGCAATGTCTGTGCCAGCTTCTCTGCCCCTGCTGGCGCTGGGTCTGCAGGGGCCTTCCCCTGGGCTGCCCTGGAGGAGGGCTGAAAGGAGGCAGCGTAGCTGGGAGGGGACCCCCCCAGTGTCCCCTCCGCTTCTGCAGCAAGAGGCAGTGGTGGAGCGGTGCAGGGAAGGAGGGGAGCTCTGCCCTGTCCTCAGGGACTCGGGCAGTGGGACCCCGAGGTGAGAGACGCTCCCCCGGTCCCACTGCCAGCGGCTCTTGCCCTTGATACCCAGGGGGTCAGCACGCCCTTCCCTGTGTCCCTGGCCAGCTTTCGAATCTGTACCTCGGACACGCTGTCTGTCTCCTCACACGTGTGAAAGAATAGCGGGAGCAGGCCCCTTTGCACTTGCTCCTTCATCCTCTTCTTGTCCTCCCCCACCACAGTCCCCACCAGATCTCTGAAGAGGCTGATGGAGAGCTCTCGCAGCTGGCTGGACTCCTGGTAGGGAGAAGGAGAGGGGGACTTGAGAAGGAGCCCCTCCCTGCTTCCTGTGAGCATCAGCCCAAGGGCGTGAGCCTGGCAGATGGGAGGGGAGATGCTCCGGGGCCAGATTCTGCAGGAGGGAGAAGCCGTGCTGGGCTGCAAAGCCCAGAAGCCATCCCAGCAGAGCCCAGGGGAGCAGACCCTCCTCTGAGTGCTGCCCGTGGGGCTGGGCTGAGGGGCAGCTCTCATCGCAAGAGTGCCCATCTGCAGGGCTCAGTCTCCCACATCAGCCTTACAGCCTCAAAGAGGGGCAGGAGCTTCTCCTCCGCCAGCTGCACAGCAATGAGGCTGGCCTCCTTCCTCTCCAGGTGACCCATCACGTTTCTGAAGATGACCAGGACATTCATCTTGATATCGGTGGTGTGGCCATCCTGGATCAACTCCATAATGTGTGGCAGGAGGACCTGCATTTTTCTTGCCTGTACGAAAGACAGTTTACTTTGTATTTGAAACGGTCAAAGACCACCCCGGCAAAAGTGTCCCAGCCTCCGGTCCGGCGTCCTGGCAGGTGGTGGCACAGGCATCTCTGCAGCAGCCTCCTGGCAAGTGGCGGCCATGGGCACACTGGTGGGGACGCGGGAGAGCAGGGGTAGGGCAGGGAGGGCAGGAAAGCAAAGACCCCCCTCCCGTCCCCATCCCAGCCGCCCCCTTTTCCCGCAGGCCCGAGGGGGCAGATGGCTGGGGAACCCTTCGTGCCTGGAAAGCTCCCCAGGCAGCCACCGCGCCCCCCCCCCCCCCCCCCCCGCATGGCATTTGGAGCAGTCATCCCACTGCCCGTCCCCCCGCCACAGCCAAGCCACCACCTCACCCACTGCCCCAGCCCCGGCTGCCAACGTGCCTCCTCTCGGTGCCGCCCTGCTCACCGTGTCACGTGTCTGCGACAGCCGGAGGAGGTGTCTGAGCAACAGGGAGGCTGTCACCAGGCTTGGACACCTCTGATAGACGGTACCAAAATCCTCGGACTGGAACGCAGCGGGGGCCAGCAGCTGAAACAAACACCGCAGTGAGATCCTGGCAGAGCCTGCAGGGCTCGCTGAAGGTGAGCAAGGCCTTTGCACTTTTGTCAAGGTAACTCACAGACAAGTGAAGGATGTAGGCCTTCTCTATGGCCAAGGCGCCTGGGGCGCGTGTTTTCCTGCCCTGGAGTTGACTGAGGAGCTCCTTTAAGATCTTCTCCAGAGTCTGAGGGATGGAAAGCATCACCTCCCACATCGCTGCGCCATTGCTGCAAGCCAGAGCACTCTGTCAGCAGGGCCTCTCGGCCACAGCAGCGTGGCCGGGGACAGCCCTGCATGAGACGGACCCTGCCCCTCGGTCGGGATGCCCTGGGCAGCCGGAGAGGGCTGAGCTCCCTGTGGGGCTGGGAGGAGCGTGGTGGCTCTGGGCTGGCTTGGCCAGCTTTGACTGCTGCAGGCCTGGCTGACCCACCAGGGCTGGAAAGCGTGGTGGGATGGAGGGCCCCGCTCCACGGGGATGTCCTGCGGCATTCCTTGTGTCTGGCATCCCAAGAGTCCCTGACTTCCTCTCCCATTGGGAACAAGCCCTCATGGCTTTTGGGGCCAGTACCTGTCTCCGGTTGCAGAGAACTTCAACAGGCTCAGGAGCACTTTGGTGGGGTCCAGGTCAGTCAGCACGTCAAGCAGTGACTCCACGCTCTGGCGTGCTGACTCCGTGTTGATGTGTCCCAGGTTTTCCTGGATGCAGCTCATGATCTTCAGCACCTGGAGGAGACACAGGTGAGGATGGTGCTGCCACTGGAGCGCAGCCATTTCCTCAGCTGCCCTTTCCGTCCCTCTCTGCTGGCTTCAGGTGGCTTCAGGTGCCCGAGACACCTTGGGGGTGGGAGGGAGGAAGCGGGAGAGGAACAAGGCCTGACAGGGCTCAAGGGCAGGGCAATCCAACCACAGGGTACTTACATCCGCCAGCCAGAGGTCGGGGTATGTCATGAACAGATCCAGCACTCTTCTTGCCGCTTCCTTGTCAAAGATGCTGGAGTCTCTCATCGCCTCGATGAACGCAAGGACGATGTCTGTCATCTGATAAGGTGGGAGGTATTGTGCAAACCGCTATGGGAGGAAGGAAGGGAGCAAAGACGTCACACCGAGTCCCCGACGGTGTGTTTAGCTGGGCAGAGTGAGCAGTCCTGGCGAGAGATGCCGGCCAGTGCCGGTGGCAGTGCCCGCAGGAAAGCTGGCAGCAGGGGCTGCTGTCTCTGCAGGGCGGAGGATGAGAGCAGAGGGTCCTCAGGGTGAGGGGGGAGGCTTGGGCTCATGGGCACAGCGTTGCCGGCCCTACGGAGAACCAGGGCTCTCTGGTGGCCAGGAGGGCTGGAGCTGCTGCTGGGACACTGGCGTGCTGCCCCCGCATAGTCCCTGCGTGGGGACAGAAGGAGCCCTCTCACCAGGGACAGGGAGACCAGGGACACCACGGCAGCCCCACTGATGCCACATGCCTTTGCTCACTCAAGTCCTCTCGAGGCCACAGGCAAGAGTCCCAGTGGGGGTGGAGCTCCTTACCATGGCCCAGTCTCTGGCGGTGTGAGAGAAGCATCCAAATTTCCAAGGGAAGTTTTGTTTTTTATTCTTTGTCGGTGAGTTGCCTAAATAGCGGGGGAAACACAGAAGAGTCTGTAAGACACAGCAGCTTTGCCAGCAAGCTTACCAAACTGCCCTGAGATCCGCTTGCAAGATGGCAGGACACAAGCGGTCAAGGAGACTTCTGGAGGGTGTCAGGAATAGCTTCTTGCTACAGGCACTGGAGAGACCAGCCGGAGTGATGCGCGGGTGGATCTGCTCTTCACTAATGGGGAAGATGTGGCTTTGGGACCTGATAATCAATGGTAGCTTTGTTTGTAGGGACCGCAACAGAGTGAGCGGGGTTCAAGATGCTGAAAGGAGGGAGGGAGGAGAGTAGCAGAGAACAGATCCTGGACATCAGGAGAGCACTCGGCTTCTGCAGCAGAACGTCAGCTGGGATGCTACGGGAAGCAGCTGGGAGGGGCAAAGGAGGTCAGGAAGAGAAGCAGAGCTATCAGGACATGTCTGTGTGCAGAGGGACAAAGCCCACCATTGTGGGTTGTTTCTCTTACGTTCGTGCTGATCGATGAAATCGCTGAGGTGGTAAAGAGCAAAGTAAGCACCATGGGTTGTCTCTTCTGTGGAAGAAAAGAAAAGCAGGAGACGTCCCAGCAGCGTTCCCAAGTTTGCAATCTGGAAGTGTTTATCTTTGATGGGGTCATACACTCCTGTTGGATAATGTTTCCAGGCCTGGGCGAGAGAGGCAGAAGAGCAGAAGGGTTGAGGGCAATCAGTTGGTGCCAAAGCCCTGAACCCAAGTGTGTGCCCAGGGCTGGATCCCTGCGGAAAAAGGGCTTTGCAGGGCCATGCCAGCCACGACTCCGAAAGCAACCGGCTGGGGAGCAGCCCCGCGTGGGGAGAGCTGCTGCTGCTCTGGTGTGCAGTGAGGGGAGGGGGCCTGGCTGGAGGGGGCCTGGACCTTACCGACATGCATTCAAACATTTCCAGGTGGAAGCTCAGGTTGACAATTATATCCAGGGCCCTCTTCTGCACGGCTACTGTCTCAGAGTCGGTGAAGTTCAGCAGCATCTGGGAAGAGAGAAGCTGCTGGTGTGCCCTGGCAGCAGACGCCTGCTCCAGCAGAAACAGCACTGCTGAACTCCTGGGCTGGACTCGCACAGCCCATTAAGGCTTCCTCTGATCTCAAGGAAAGCCTGCAGTTCCTGCCCTAGGGGAGCTCGCAGGCTTGGGATAAATGCCCCGGGCCAACCTTGTGGCCAGGCAGGAAGGCAGTTGCCACCCTCTGCAGCCACTGTGCTCCAGAAGAGCCTGGTGGCCCAAGGGAGGTGGGCACCCTCCCTGCAGTGTGCTGTCTCTGCATGGCACTGAGGTTGGCACCGTCCACTCCAGAGTGGACACCCCCTTCCCTCCAGGGTGAGGAACAGCCCTTGTGCATGCCAGACCTGGAAGATGATCTGCACCAGCATGGTGACTCTGTGGAGATGACAGTTGAACACCAACTCTCTCACCATGTACTTCACGGTGTTCATGGTCTGCAAGGAGGGCAAAGAGTTGTGCCAGTGATTCCGCTGTCCCTCTCACCCCCAGGAGACTGCTCTGAACCCCCAGAGCCAAGGGAGGACTCCCGTGCTGCCTCGCGGTACCCAGGAGACACCCAAGGGCAGACAATCTGCTGGGTGCAGAGCAGCCTGCAGCACTGGAGGTGGCCAGGCCTACAGGAAGGGGACAGATGGAAGGGGGTGGGAAAGCAAAGCCGAGACCCTGCTCTGCCTTGGACCTCTGGTCATATCGCAGCACGGGGTGGGCCAGGGAGCAGCCTGGGGGGACTGGAGGCTCCTGGAGCTCACCCAGGTCTTACCTGATGGTAGAGGATTCTTTCCAAGTCCTGCATTTCCTCTTCAGGAGGAAGGAAAAAGACACTCGAGAAGCAGGTTTCTAGGAGGCTTTCCTCTTTACCCTCCAGCACTCTCTGCCCTGAGCTGCAAAGGGCGAGAGGGGCCATTTGGACACTGGTGCTGGGAGCAGCACTTTGAGGCCTCGTGCAGGTGGACAGGGACCTCTGGGGCAGGGATGGGCAGGTACCTCAGTTTAGCGATGACATCCATGGCTTTCATCCGCACTTCTGTGCTCAGTTGGTCCCTGGGCTCCTTTTCCAGCAGCATCTGCAGAGGACAACCAGGATGGGACCTGGCAGCTGCCAGCTCCCAGTGCCACCAGACCCTCGCCCTGCCCAAGCACTGTCCTCACAGGGGGGCCGTGCCCCCTTCTCCAGAGCTGCCTGGTGTGCTCTCACCTTGATGTTCTCTGGCAGCTCGAATGCATGGCAGAAGAAATGTAGGCACCGTAACAAGCTGTAGTCTGAGGCTGTACGGCACATCATGTTGATGCTGTCAAGAAACTCAAGCTTCTTGTCCTCGTCCTGGCAGCCGCGGGGACAGAGAGACAAACAGAGCGTGAAAGGGGCCCCCACGGCCATCGGGAGCGGAGCACAGCGGGTGCAGGGCCGTGTGGAAGAGCTGGGAGATGCAGCTCTGCCCAGCCAGCACACCTCCAGCAGCCCGGCAGCAGAGCCCCTGGCAGGAGATGCCGGCAGAGCTGCAGGGGAAATGGCCGCAGTTACCTCTTCTGGGCAGCGGACAAAGGCCATGATAAAGTCCATGGTTTCCTTTGCCTTTTCGTAGAGCGGTAACCATTCAGGATCTAATAAAGTAGGAGAGCAAGGAGAGCTGTAGAGAGGAGCTGCTGGCAGGGGGGCAGAGGAAGATCTGCCCTCCGTCCAGCCTCATGCCCGCTCCCCTGGCGCCTTCTTCCCACATGTGACAGGGCTGGAGGGTGCCCTGCAGATGGGCTGCCATGTCGGAGCACGGCGCAGCGGGGAAAGCCCCCGGTGCCCCGGGCTGAGGAACTGGCTTGCAGGTGGGCAGGAAAGGTCCCCCTCCCGCAGCATCGCTGCCTCCTGCCCACCCCACTGCCTCTCGCTGCCCGTGCCCCGGAGCAGGAGCTGGGTCCCGCCTGCTCTCTCCCTCCTTGGGAGAGGCTGTGCCGGGGCCCGATCCCAGCCCTGAGCAGCCCCGGCCTTCAGGCAGCACCATGCCCACCACCCATGAGATGAGACCCCCACTGCCAGCCTGCCAGGAAAAGGTGACTCTGGCCCGGAGCAGGGTGCGCTCGCTGGCCCCAGCCCTGCCCAGACCAACAGGGCCCCTCACTCACCCGTCTGCAGCGGCTCGACCATGGTCACCTCGTAGGGCTCCGGTGGAGATCTGCGCTCCCGGGGAGCCGCCTTCTCCTCCCAGGCCACCCTGGGGCGGCTGGGGGGTCTCTCTGCCATCCTGCGGGATGGAGGTAAAGGGGAAGGGGACGGAGGAAGCCTTGGCAAAACGCCTCGGCGCTGTGAGGCTGCCGGGGGCAGCAAGGAAAAGACACGGGCTGTGCTCGGGGGCTCTCGGCTCGCTCCGCTCCTGCCCTGTCCCGTCACTGTCCTGCCGGACACTGCGGGCAGGGGGCCGCAGCCCCGCTGACCACACGCAGAGCAGTGGGGTGTCACCAGGTGAGGTCATAAAGGGCCCCGCTGTGACCCGCCACCCGGGCAGGGAGGGGCAGGGCGCTCCCCGGGGGGGCATGGAACACACGGAAGCGGAGCATCCAGGAAAAGGGGGGAAAGAGAGAATAGAAGGTGCAGCCGAAAATGAGCCGGGGACGCCGGGGGCTCCCAGGCCAGCAGCCCTGTACCTGCCAGGGCAGCCTGCAGCAGGAGAAGCAGCCTGTTGCCCTGCCTGTACCGCCCGTGCTTGCCCGGCTGCTGGCGTCAGGCGGAGCTGGAGCACTCCCCAGTGCCAGCCGAGGGGTGTCTCAGAGAGGGCAGAGAGGGGATCCAGCCTCCCCAGCCAAGGGGCTTGTTGGTCAGACAATAATATTTGAGAGGAGCCGGGTGGTCCCGCTGGTTTTTGGTTTGTATTGGCTGCAGGTACTGAAAATGCCAAAGGGATCGGTTCATTGGGAGGAGTAAGTCGTGAGAATATTCCTCGACTTCCATCTCTCTGTGCGCAAAACCACTTCGAACCACACGGAAGCTGTAAAGGGAAGGTCTGGATTTGTCCTGTTTGTACGGACGGGCTAAGGCTCCTCCGGAGTTCAGAGCAGATGAAAACTGGCTGTGTCTCGCAGACCGGCGGCTGTGCCAAGCCCCCCTCTTCCCTTTACTTTCCCTGCTTGGACACATCTTGCATTCCCCGTACGCAGAGGAACATACCCTAACCAGAGGAGACCAAGTCCCAGCAGGGACCAACTGGCCAGGCCCCTTGCCCCAGCCCTGGCCAGCAACACCAGTGACCCGGGGACCCTTCCCCAGCCGAGGGGCCTCCTCTTGCCAGGAGGAAGAGGCCAAGCGGGGCAAGCAAGAAGGACCCGGGGAAAGCCCCAGCGGTGCCAGCCGAGGGACTGCTTCACTCATGCGCTCATCCCTGTCCCTGGGGAGGCTCGTTGGTGGCAGTGGCAGGGAGCCGGAAGCCCAGCAGGGCCTCTTGGGAGCCCTGGCCACAGGCTGAAAGCCGGCAGCCAAGATGTGGCACCGCTCAGGGCTCCTCACCAGCCCTGTGCTCCTCCCGCCCTTGCCCCGTGCTGCCCTGCTGGACACTGAGGGGTCGGGGCCACGCTGGCACCCAGTGTGTCACGGAGGAGGTCACAAAGGGCCCCGCTGTCACCTGCCACCCAGGCTGGTTGCCACATCCACGCGGTGGCTGGCAGGCTACACACGAGAGCTGCAGGCACAAGCACCCGCGGTGGTGACTGCACAAGGCCGGAATGTCTAGGAAGGGGCACCTTTGCCTCGGGGAGGAGACGGCACGAAGGAGGGCACAGTCCCCACGGTCCATTCGTGGGGGCAGCAGCTCTTGACCCTGCAGCCACCTACACCAGCCTCCAGCTTGCCCCTCCTGGCAGGGTCAGTGGCGCTCACCCCCTGTCCTCCTGCAGAACACCCTCTCGCTTTACAGTCTGCCCCCCCGCTGACAGCGGAGGAGGAGCAGACACCCCCCTGCCAGGGGAGGCTGCAGGAACTGAACTGCAGATGGCTGGCACTGCTTCTCCAGACCTTCCTCCTCTATTTGAGACAGAAAAGTCATAGCTTTGTCTCTCCTACACCTCTGCTTCCCACCGAGCTCTGGGTTTCATCTTCCAAAGAGGGGATGGGACAGAGGCACCCTCAGGAAGGCGTGGGCTGCCCAGGCCCTGTGGGGAAAGAGGCAGAGACGCAAAGACACCCATGGTACGAGGTCCAAAGTCGCCACAGGCAACACAGGCAGAGGCACGGGCAAGGAGATTTCTGGAGGGTGTCAGCAATAGCTTCCTGCTACAGGCACTGGCGACCATCTGGGGGCTGGAGTCCTACACCCGACGGCTCCACTGCCTGGGAATCATCACCCTCTAGGTGTACCAAGGCGGCAGCTCTTCATTAAATGTGCGGAGAGCAGCTTCCACCGGCTGTCCCCTGCTACAGCCCAACAGGAACAGCAGTGTCCTCTCCTCTGCCCATCTCCAGGCGCGGGAGGAGCTGCTCACGGACCCCTGGCAGCCAGCCCTGCTGCCTGCTGTGCTGCTCAGGGCCATGCCAACTGTCACCCTGCGCCCCTACCCGCATCACTGTTCTCCTGCTGAGGGACACTGCTCACCTCGTTATGTTCCCACCTGTCTACAACCAGCTGGTGCCAACTGTCTCGTGAGCATTCTGGAAAATGCTTACACGCTTTTTGCTCTCAACACCTGCTTTGGCCTCAATCCCCTTACCCAGATCATCAATAAGATATTAAACAAGACTGGCCCCAAGACTGAGCCCTGAGGGACACCACTGGTGACCGGCCGCCAACTGGATTTCACCCCATGGATCACAACTCTCTGGGCACGGCCATCCAGCCGGTTGGGAGAGGAGGGTTGGGGTGGGAGGGGGTTAAGGGAGGGTTAGGGAGGGGGAAGAGGGTTTTGGGGGGTTGGGGGGGTTAAGGGGGGATTTTGGGGTAGGAGAAGTGGAGATGGGGGGGGTTTGAGGGAGCGTTTACAGAAGGAGGCTAGGAGGGGGGGGGTTGGGGTGGGAGGGGGGCTTGTGTGGCTTGGGGGAGAGGAGGGGTTTTGGGGGAAGGGGGGTTAAAAGAAGGGGGTAAGGGGGCAGGGGTTTTGGGGAGGGGGGGGTTAAGAGAAGACTATTTTGAAGGTCCAGTACAGTGAGAAACGGGTCATTACAGGCTGTCTTCATATTACATATACTGCAGATCTAGAAGTTGCATTTGATTCATCAGGAACTATTGGAAATTTTAATTTATGATCATGAAGTGATAGGAAGTGCATTTAAACAACACCACCTGTCACTATTTCAAAGCACGTTAAAAAGAACTTCTAGCTATTGATGAAGTAGTATGACATACACTCTTTCATGTGCCTGTCAAGTGCTCTACAGGTGATCACATGGGAATGCTAGCACCACAAGCAGAATACGCTCTCGCTCCTCTGAGCCAGACTAACGGCAAAATGCGTAACTTGTGGAAACAGTCGGCCGCTCATCATCATCACCTACATTGACTTGCACTGCTCTGCAAAACAGGCCACTGCATCTCAAGCAGAATTTCTTTTTTTAGGTGTAGTGTCATAATACGGATCACAGTTTTCTGTAATTACTAATTTTCTCTAATAGACCAGCCAGTAGCCTTCCGATGCTCCCTTCACGTACAAAATGTGGAAAGCCCGCAGCCCCAAAGGCTGGGTGGCAATGCAAGTAGTTCCCAGAGTCCTTGAAAGAAAACAAGAGTTGTTCTGGCTGCCACCTTGGCTGTGGGAGTCAGCTCCGGATGTTCGGCATATTGGAGGCCGGTGCTGGGAAATATGAGAAAAGGTGCTTTTGAGGATAGAGTGGCCAGGAAAGCCCGCAGCCCCAAAGTCTGGGTGGCAATGCAAGTAGTTCCCAGAGTCCTTGAAAGAAAACAAGACTTGTTCTGGCTGCCACCTTGGCTGTGGGAGTCAGCTCCGGATGTTCGGCATATTGGAGGCCGGTGCTGGGAAATATGAGAAAAGGTGCTTTTGAGGATAGAGTGGCCAGGAAAGCCCGCAGCCCCAAAGTCTGGGTGGCAATGCAAGTAGTTCCCAGAGTCCTTGAAAGAAAGCAAGAGTTGTTCTGGCTGCCACCTTGGCTGTGGGAGTCAGCTCTGGATGTTTGGAATATTGGAGGCCGGAGCTGTGAAAGCTGATTCTTTCTGTTTGAAAGAGTGAATCCGGGGGACAGCAGCAGCTGCTCAGCAGGCAGTGACAGACGGAGGATGTCGCTCTGAGCCGATTGTGACACGTGAGGTCAACTGGCGGGTAAGCGATGACCAACTGAGGGGCCACCGCCCTCCGATTGTGACCTGTGAGGGCAGAGGGCCAGTCATCCCGCACAGAGGCCCGGGGCTCAGTGTGCAGCTGGCACTGTGCGGTGAGGTCCTTGTCCTCGCCGCAGCTGGGCACGGCTGTCTTCTCCTGAGGTGCCCCGTGTGCCACAGGGCTGACGATGGCCTCTGCCTGGGAGAGGAACTATCACCACTCAGGCCTGGAGAAAGCAGCAGCTTTCCTCCCCTCGTTGCTTGCTGACAGCTCCCTCAGGAGCAACGACGCCACTCAGACTGTCCACGGAGTGCTGCTCTTTGCGGATGTCTCAGGTGGGGGGAGCAGGGAGGAGCAGCCACGGACACGCGCCGTCTTGGGACACACCAGGCCCTTTGGAGCCCCTCGGACAGAGTGGCCGTCTTGTCGCTGCTGAGGTCTTCTGCTGTGACAGAAGACTCAGAGGGCAGGATGGGTTGTCTTGGGCAGCCAACCCCTGCTGCCACCAGCACTGAGCCGGGCATGGGAAGGTGTCCCCACAGGCTCTCGGGCTGGGCAGGGTGGAAAGTGCTGCCGGGTCCCTTGGCCCACATGGGCATTTCCTGATTTCTGCGTGTCCCTGTTACAGGTTTCACGGCGTTGACTGAGAAATTCGTCCAGAAGAGCGGCACGGACAGAGGCGCTGATGAGCTGGCACAAACCCTCAATGACTACCTGTGTGATATTTTGGAAGGTAAGATCCGTGCTGCAGGACTGTCTGGCATCGGGCCATGATGGTGGAGGGTGAAGGCAGCCATGCTGGGCAGCCTGGTCCTGCCTCCTCGGCAGGGCTGGGGCTTTCTGCGAGGAACAGCGAGAGCAGCCAGGGTCTGCTGGTGGGTCAGGACCAGTGCGGGCTCTTTCTGCTCCCCACTGTGGCCGAGGAGGCACCCGCTTTCTCAGCAGCCCCCTGGGTGCCTCTGGCGTGGGCAGCCGGCTCCGTGCTGCGTCAGGGCCCAGCGCAGGCCGAGGGCACCCAGCAAGTGCCAGCGCCAGTGACCTGAGGGTGCTGGCTCTGACCTGTGCGTGTGTGAGACCCTCACGAGCCCCTTTCCACAGGGAAAACCTTGACCCTCCTGAGCTGACCGTGAGCACATTGTGGCCACCCCTTTGGCAGCGCTATTAGAGCAAAGCAAGAGTTCTCAAAGATGATGAAGGGTGTGGAGCATCTGTGCTCCGAGGAAAGGCTGAGAGAGCTGGGACTGGTTGGCTTAGAGAAGGCTCGGGGGGGGACCTTAGGAATGCATCTACAATTTGAAGGGAGGTTGCAAAGAGGACAGAGCCGGGTTCTTCCCAGTGGTGCCCAGTGTCAGGACCAGAGGCCACGCCGCAGGCCCACACTGAAACACAGGAGGTTCCTTCCGTGGGTCAGGAAACACTTTTTGACTGTGAGGGCACTGGCAGAGGTTGCCCAGGGAGGTTCTGAAGTCTCCCTGCTTATAGCTATTCAGGAACGATCAGCCATTGTTTTGGGCAGCTGGCTCTGTGCAGCCCGGCTGGAGCAGCAGGGTTGGACCAGATGGACCCCAGAGGTCCCTTCCAGCCTCCACCTTTCCTAGGTCTGGTGGCTGCCTCCCTGCCTGCTGTGTGGGTACCAGGGCAGTGACCACTGTGAGCCTGGGAGAGAGGCCGGAGCGATGCTTTCCTGAGCTGTGCCCTACGGTGCACCCTTGTGCAGGTGCTGCTCTTTGAGGGGGGCTTGCTCCGTGGCTTCTGGAAGAAGGTGTCTGCATGACTCTTCCTTTTCTTCCCTCTGTCTGCAGAGTTCCTGGTTTTTGGAGGAGACATCTTGAAGTTTGCCGGTAGGTCTTTGGGACAACGATGCCCACGTGTGCTGATGGGCAGCATTTACCTGTTTGGACGGCTGTTTGCTCTGCTCTCCTTCTCCAGAGGCTCTGTGCAGCACCTGGAACCCGCTGCTGGCCACTGCACACCCCCCGCAGTGGCCTCTCTCCCGGTCGTCTCTGTCCCCCCGGGCCTGCCTGTGGCTTGGCTTTAGCCAGGGCTGTGGCTCCCCTTTCTCTGCCCCGGCTTGTAGGGCCCTGGGCTGGGGGTGGGGGCAAGGAAGCCTCCAGAGGAGGAGACCCCCGAGAAAGCTTAGCCCAAGGTGTGTGTCAGGGCGGTGGTGAGGGGCAGGGAGGCCCTGGGGATGGCGGAGCTGGGGCAACCAAGCCAGCAGGGGAGAGGGAGTCCCTGGTGTGCTGCAGCTGCAGAGGAGTGCTCGGGGCAGGGACTCCCACCGCTGCCGGCTGCAGCTGGGGCTGCCTGGGAGAGGAGAGGTGTCCCCGTGCCCGCGATGGGGTGTCCTCCAGGACGATGGCCGCCCACGAGCCCATCTTCCTCCGCATGTCAGCTGGTTTCTGCTGTCCCTGCCACTGAGCATAGGTCGGGGAGAGCCAGGTCTCCGCAGAGCCTCGACCTTCCCTCACTTTCCCTAGGAGACGCTGTGCTGGTGCTGTGGAGAACACCACCCCAGGAGCTGGCCAGGACCATCAGCCTGGTGCTGCACTGTAGCCAGCAGATCCAGAAGAAGTATAGAAGGCGTGAGACGGACGTGGGCCAGGAGGTCCAACTGAAGATAGGTACGGATGCAGTGCCAGACGCAGATCCGTGGCACTCTGCTGTGCCACAGGGAGCTTCTCACCAGCAGGGAATGTGGGGATCCCCACTGGGGCTAGTGCCAAAGGAAAGCATCTCCGGTGAGAGTTCAGGGGTCCAACTGCAGTCAAAGCAGGGATGGGAGACTGAGACTGCTGGGTTTGTGCGTGTCCGCAGATGCAGAGGAAGCTTAAAGGCAGAGCGGGTGTCAGATCGAGTCTTAGGATCTTTGAATGTCTGCTTTAGCACAGACATCTGAGGGAGGTTGTTATCCTTTCGTTTCTTCAGGCGGGGGCAGCTTTGCATCCTTTCCCCTGCTGGGTTCTCCTCTGCCTTTCACAAAGAGCAAAGGGGAGCTGCTTGGCTTTCACCTGCGAGAAGGGCTTTTGCAGGCTGTTGGGTTTTCTCCAGCAGACAGCTCCAACCTACCTGCATGGAAACGGAGCAGGCGGTGGTCCAGGCCACTGGTTTTCTGGGCTTCTGGGGCAGTCAGCTGGGTAAGATGCCCGGCACTCTCAACACATTCTCAATGTTGACTCTGTTGTCTGTTTCGGGGACCTGTGTCGGGTGTCCCCCCAAATAGGACGGAGCGTGCTCTACCCCTCCATGATGCCTGTCTCCCTGCTGGGCTTCAGACTGGCTTCTGAGCAGCTGAGATGCTGGGGGCTGCAGAGCTCAAAACGTTCCCTGTGTCAGTACTGCTTCTCCGTCTCCCTCTCACCAGGGATCTCTGCAGGGGCCATGGACCTCCTGATTTTTGGAGACAGGAGGCGGCAGTATTTCTGCATTGTTGGCCGCAGTCTGGCTGAAATTCATGAGGCCGAAGAGCTTGCAGGTGCAGGTGACATTGTCCTCTCAGCTACCGCCTGGGAGCTCTGCGAGCAGCACCGGCTCAGGACTAAGCATCTTGCAGACGAAAGAGCTGTGAAGGTGGGTGGACGGGACGGCCTCTAGAGCCGCCATTCTGAGGAGCTGGACTTGGACATGAAGGAGGGAGGTGTCCAAAGGCTGAGGAGCTGAATGTGCAGAGAGCCATAGCTGTGGGCAAAAGCTGTGGGAAAGCCATAGCTGTGGGAAAGTGGGCAGGCAGCTGAAGCTCTTGTCCTCCCATCTCAGGCGTAACTGTGGGCTGGACTTGCTTGGTTTGAGGGGTCAGGAGGCTCCAGAAGGGTTTTAGCCCCACCAGCCCACAGCTCCTGTGGGCCACGGAGCTGTGGTTGACAGCTGGGGGATGCTTGGATAATGGCTGCCCAGCTCCGGTGCTTCTGAGGAGGCACTGCTGTACCAGCCAGCCAGGGGGGCTTCCTCTCCCCTTTCCTTGGCAGTGGCTGTGGAGGGCAGGGTCTGTCCCCTGGGACTCCTGGGGAGGCCAGTGGTAGTGATTTCATTCTGTGTGTCTTCAGGTTATGGGCATGGATCCGATGTCTTGGCCAGAATGCGAAGACTCTTTACGCAAGCTTGTACAAGACCCACTGAGCCACCGCGCGGAAGGGGAAGGTGAGTGCCATCTTGCCCTTGTTCTGTGGTTGCCCCAAAAGGTGGGACCTGGCTGCTTCAGGGGCCAGAGAGGAACCACCTCCTCCCTCTTCCCCCTGTCAGTTGGCACTCCTGCTTTTGGACCTCTTGGGGCAGTCGCTGCTGCTACATCCTCCTCCCAAGGGGGGCCAGCTCTGCCCTCAGCATCTGGAGGTGGCCACATGGGCAAACGCAGAAGACTCTTTCTCCCCTGTTTCCAGGGCCAGCCCCTGCTTTGAAACAGCTCCTAGTCCCATCCCTCCAGCGACCACTTGCATTTTCTCTCCTCAGGTGCCATGAGGCCAGCTCTTCTCTTGCCCAGTGATCCTAATGCGGAGAAGGAGTATAGGAAGTACATACCAGACAATGTTCTCAGGAAGGTATGGCAAAGTCACCACTGCTGGGGTGGATTTATCCCTTCCTCTGGTAGTACCCGCTATGGCCAGTGAGCCTGCTCTCCCTCCGTACCTGGTGTGGGAAGTGAGACCCTAGGAGGGCAGGCTGGTGAAGCCGTCATGCTCTTGTCTTCCAGTTTGATGAAGAAGTGCCACTGGAGCTCTTCTCTGAGCTACGGCCAGTCACCATCATCTTCATCCGGCTGCAGCTTCCTGCAGGTATCAGCACAAGGAGTCTCAGCACGATCCTCAACGCTGCCAGCAGCAAGATGGTAGAAATCCTCTCTCCTCACAAGGGAAAAATCAACAAAGTCCTCCTGTTTGATAAAGTGAGTGTGAACAATCGCCTCCCCCAAGCATGAGTGGGTGGGCAGTGAGCACGAGGGAGAGACTCCCTCTTGGGCATCGTAGCAAGATGCGCTGCCTTTGTCCTCGGCAGGGCTGCACGTTCCTGTGTGTACTGGGACTCGCTGGAAACAAGCTGCCCTCCGAGAGCATTCGCGCCTTGCAGTGTGCTCTGCAGATCTTCAAGGCGTGCTCCACCACGCTTGGGGAAAGAGAGTGAGTGTGTGGCGGGGTCGGGGGGTGCAAGGGGGCTCACCAGAAAGAGATGTGCCTTCTCGCTTGCCCTCCCCTGTCGCTGGCAGGAAGGAGGCAGTGCCCTGAGAGGTGTCCGGCAACCCCTGGGCTTAGCCCACGACAGCCAGGCGCAGTCCCTCCAAGCACACCCTGCTGGCCACCGTGCTGGAACGAGCCCTGGCAAGGGCTCAGAGGCCCTTGGTGCCAGAGGCAGGCCCTTCTGGGCCACTGGCCCATGAACCCAGGACCATGGGGTCTGGCCACCTGATCTCCAGTTGCTGTCATTGCAGGTGGTGACGTGGCGGGTGCCTTCTTCCCTTCCTCTTTGCTCACGAGAGGGCTGTGGCCCTGCGCGTACTCTGCCCCTGTTCCTTGTCCCTTGCAACTGGCGTATGTGTCGCCCCTGAGCTCTCCACATCCCCGAGACCCACGCTGGCAGGGCAGGACAGCCGGTGGCCTGGGCTGGTGCCTAGGGGAGGTGTGGGAAGGGATGAAGCCAGGCGGGCAGGACTGCGCCCGGGGCGCTGCTGAAGCCCCGCTCTTTCCCTGTGTACCAGGGCAGTGTCTGTGGCAGTTACCAGTGGGACGACGTTCTGCGGCGTCATTGGCCACCCTCTGAGGCACGAATACACAGGTACGAGGGGGTGCCTGGGGCATGGGAGGCTGCTGTGGGCCTGCTGAAGCAGAGCTGTCCTGGCCCGGGGCAGGAGAATGGGCTTTGTGGGCGGCTGTTGGCCTGGGTTCTGCTGAGCCCACCGTGGGGTTGGCCTGTGCTGGAGGTGAAGCAGCCATTGGCCTGGAAGGGTGCTGTGGGGCTGGTGGCACAGGCACACCAAGGCATGTTCTCTCTCTCTCTAACGCGTGCTCTCTCTCTGGCAGTCATTGGCCAGAAGGTGAACTTGGCAGCCCGGATGATGGTGCACTACCCTGGGCTGGTGTCCTGTGATGCTGTCACCTACGCCGCCTCTCGGCTGCCCTCTGACTACTTCAGGAAGCTGCCAGAGAGGGAGATGAAAGGCCTCAGCCAGCCTGGACCTGTGTATCAATACAAGGAGAGGTGAGTGTCCTCTGAGAGGGCTGGATGAGGTGACGGTGGCACCAAGGCTGCAGCCTTGGCAAGCAAAGAGGGAGAGCGTGCTGGTCTCTCTTCCCTGTGGCTGAGACAGTGGGAAGCCCTGGCGTAGCAGGCTTTTTGCCTCTCTCCCCTGAGAGAGTGGGGGTGGAAGCACAGGGACAGGGAAGGTTTCTCTGTCTTGGTAGACACAACCTGGGCTTGTGGGCTCTATCCAGATGGCTTTGTGCTGTGCTGTCGTGGTTTTGACCAGATTAACCAATCAGAGCGACAGATGGCCCCTCTCCCCCCCCCCCCCCCCCCCCCAAGGAAAAGAGAGGAGAGGAAGAGATAAAAGAGATTTATGAGTTTAGAAAAAAACAAACTACGTTAATGAAAATATTAATAAATAATGAAATAATAAATAATTTAAAAAAAGGGAAAAAGGAAAAAAAAAATATACAGTATATACAAAACTGTATCAAGCTCCCAGGGTGATGATCACATCACCAGCAGGCACAGGGGAAAGTCCCAGGCTGGACTCGGCGATGGACAGGAGCTGGATTCCGGATCTGGAGTCAGGATTGCTTGGATCGGGATCAAAGGCAGACGAACAGACAGGGTCCTCCTCAGATGTCGGCCATTGAAGGAAGAGAGTTGACCCTTTGATCCCTCAGCTTTTATACTGAGCATGATGCAGATGGGATGGAATACCCTGTTGGTCAGTTTTGGGTCACCTGTCCTGTCCGCTCCTCCCCACAGGTGTGACCCCTCCACGCTTTTCTGCTTCCGACCCTCCAATGGGGCAAATAACAAATTTACCTGACCTTGGTTGTTATAGCGATAAGTATAAGCAAGGGCCTCTCTGCATACCATTCCTTGGTATTATCAGGTCTTATCACTATGAGAGCGAGCAGTTTCTGAACAATATGCCGTTAATTTCAGAGTTTAGTCAGTCAGAAGAGGCCCAGCCAAACAGGAAAAATTACTGAACAGAAAATTAGTTCTGTTTTACCTCAAACCAGGACATGTGCTTTCCATGCTGTGCTTGCTCCACCATGCGCCCTGGCAATGCTGACCCAAGGAGGCTTTGTGCCAGCTGCTTCCAAGCTAGAAGCTTTGGGCCAGTCTGGTCCCCGTGGGGAAAGGTGGCCCATCGGGACACTCTTCCTCATGTCTTTCTGCGGAAATCTCAGCTCTTCTTCTGGGCCAGGATTTGG